>NW_009260622.1:1962696-2014847 GCF_000687185.1 Egretta garzetta | reverse complement strand
GGGGCGGGATTAAATTATAAAGTCAGAGATAGTTAATAAACAAACAACATGAAATTTTGCACTGCCACAGTTGGCATTAACTACCCTTTGTGCCATTTAGCAAGGGCCCAGTGACCACCTATTCTTGTCAGTGATTTCTCACCTATTGAAAGAATACATTTGCAAGTGACTTACCCTTTGAGACCCTCCCACGGCTGAAAGGGGACTGATGGGCTGGCACCTGTCCTTAAAACGCTTTTATCTGTTGAATAAGGTTCGACTGAATTAACCGTTTTAAAGAAGAACTCTCTGTTTTCTCATACTGTAGTTAACCCATTGAAGGGACAAGATCATCACTCATGACTCTCCCTACAGGCTTTTTTATCTTTCCTCCCTGTTTGGAAGAAAAAGTCCTGTGAGAAACCAAATCGCTTCCCCTAAATGCTGAGGGCTCTATGTAACATCCTCCACCAGCTTATGCAAACCAAATACTTCGGACTGAGTAAACTCTTGGTCACGTATTCCTCTTGGGCCTTGATGCAAAGCTAAGAAATTAGATCATGACCTTCCCTATCAGCAGCGCGGTAAACAGATCCTGCGTTTGGGCTCACTGGCTGCAGCTCTAGGGATGTAAATGACAACTCAGATAAATATGTGCGTGTAAATATATTCAATGATATTTTATTAAATGATATTTTATGATAAAGCCAACGGTGAAATAACATTATCAAGATGGAAAATACAGTCGTGGATTTTATTTCCTATTACTTCTGCCATGGAGTATTTTGAACGCGGTATAGTTTTACAGACAGCAGAAACTGTTTAACTCACGGGAGCTGACAACCATAAAAAGGAAGTTGCACGTCATATTAAAAATGAGCTAGAGCTGTCTGCAGCATTAATAGACAAATAGAAAAAGGGAAAGTAGCAAACAAAGTGTTACCTGGATAAAAAATAAACTTTCTCCAACCAAAAGCAGAACTTTGGAGAGCTAGATCCTCTATTTGTGGCCGTACCTAAGAAAAGGCAAAGCAAATCAGTGGACTAATTGATCCTAGAAGCATCCTGAATCCTCATTAGGGATTTTATGCTTGCAAAAGAGGGAGGGAGGGGGGAAATCAGGCAAGAATAATTAGTAGCAAGAAGCCCTTCCCCTCCCAGAAAAACCCACATCAGGTCTGAGGTGGAAATCATAAGGGAAACCCTGGGAACATGCCAATTTTTTTCACTAAGATTAAGATCTCAGCCCAGGTAGTGGACCCATTTCTGTAGGTACTGAAGATTTGCTGCACCCAACATAGGAAAAAACCTAAACTAACTCATTTGCTCCGAGAACTGGTGGAATTCTTAACATTCATCAGAAAAAAACATCTATCTGATGGAAGGAAACAGGCACTGCCATCAGAGGGACCAAGCTGGGCTTTTGTCACATGCAGTATCTTAAAACTATTGACGATGTCCTGATCTAAAGTTGCAACTGCCCAGGAAATTCAGACTCCCAGCCTGCCTTGTGCTCAGGGCGTCCAGACCCCGAGAGAAATGAGCAGCAAGGAAGCCAGCAGCCAACAGAACTCAGTTCTTGTTTTAAAATAACATTTGCATTTTCATTTTGCCCCTATGCAGCAGAATAGTAGTTGGAGTGTGGGATGTATGCATTTAGACTGGTGAAGTGGGGAGCTAAACTGCAGAGGCCCAAAACCACACACCATCAGTGATTCATGTGAATTAATTCTTGTATGCAAATTTTCTGATTTTTATTTTTCCATTATCTGGGAAATTCTGGGGAAATCCTGACTCCTTTGGCATCAGTAGCAAAACTCATTAATTTTAAGAGGACAGAGTGAATATTTATACCAAAGACAGATTCCCACAGTTACCAGGTTCTGCATTCAAGACTGTATTCCCAGCATGATGAAAATTAGACTGAATTTAGGTATCTTTATCCCTGTGTGATATTTATTCAAACCAGATGCCTCAAATTCCTTATGAAAGCTTACAATAACTATTAATCAAGTATGCATATTGTACAGATTGTAATCGAGTGTTCAGATCTGCAATCTGCTTCAGATATCAAGAAACTGGGATTTTTTTTTAAACTTTCTTTGCCAAAAAGGGATCAAAGAAAAATATGGTAAACAACACGTAGCTCCCATGAGCGATCACGCAGAATCAGCCTGGAAAATTCCTACAGAAAAGAAAATATTAGTAGTAATATCTTATATGACTTGTACTGGGTAGTACTCAGGAATCCCAGTGATGAATCAGGACCTCATGAGAATCCTAACGCAGGCTGAAGAGGTCCTGTCCCACAGGCACCACAGTTCAGAGATTACAGGTCTCTAAATATTAAACTACTTATGGGGGTGTGTTTTCTTTAAGGGCCAGTTAAGAAAACAGCACCTACAAGAAAACCGATACGGTGGTATGGTATGTGTTCTTTCCAGTGACACAGTACCCAACAGACCACAGCTTCTGCAGCACGGGCTTTTCATTGACCAAGCTGCGATGCTGAGGCGACTTAAGCTGAGTAACGTAAATATATCCTGAAATGAATAAATGGGGCTGACGCATACCTTATTCACACCCTGATGCATTGCTTGTGCAATCTTTACCTTTAGAAACAATTCAAACCATAATACTAAGCGTAGAGGTGTAGAGAAGTATGCCATGGGCTGCAGACCATGGGCAAACAACAAACGTGATGACTGTTCTTGGTTTAGAAGAATATGTAAACAAAATGGCCATAAAGACCTGAGCTTATGCGTACTGCATATTTACCTAAGCATCACTGTACTGTGGAACAACCAAATCCCACTATATGCAGGAAATAAAGTTGTCTAACAGGATGTTATCAGAAGGAAATAAAATGACTCCGTTCCTTAGCTATACTTACTGCTAGTTGCTATTGATTTTCCTGAATACACACAACCGAGGCCTTCAACATCATGCCTCAACAGAATGCTCCGACACCTCACTGATTTACTTTCAGGCAAAAAGGATAGCAAGTCTATCAGATGGCTAATTAGTAAGTGTAATCGTAAAGCAAGCCAGTTACAGAAGAACATGTTCACCCCAAAATATAATGAATAATAATAAATGATATCCACCAATTCTTTAAAATCAGATAATAGCCTAAAGAAACTGAGGATATTACAAAACCCAACACAGAAAAAGCTCCTTAGTTCCTCTCAGGCCTTGTCCCTCTGTTTTGAAATGTGGAAAAACATATTTCTAAGATGAATGTCTTTTGTTACTGCAGCGTGATTAATAGATTCTAGTGGTACCACAAGGAGACAGAAGCAGTGCTAATGTGAGCTGGCTTTCATCACATACATGAAAGTAATTCTTGTGATATACTTTTGGCTGAAGAAATTAAGATAGTTCGGATTTGTCATTGATTGGGGTGTCATATCTGAAGCCCAATTGTTACACCAAGACACTTGTTATTTTAATTCTTTTGTTGCCTCATAGTCATTGTTTTGGTATTAAAAACAAAATAAAAAATATTAGTCTTCTGCTGAATTTTCTCAAGCTGACTCTTTACCCCATGGGTGATAATTTGGAAGGTTAACTTCTATTCAGCTGTTTTGGTTTTTTGTTTTCTAATTTGCACAACTGAAACTCAGTCAGTCAATAAACTGGTACACCAGCCCTGACTCAGCGCTCAAGTATGTCAGTGTATCTTGGGTGTGACTCCACTGAAGTTAATCTGGTATAAAATTAAAACAAAAATCAGTGTGAAGGGTATTGTGAGTGCCCGATGCGTAACATCCAGGGTAACATAGCAGCGATTGAGCCCATTCTGGAGGGTCTCGTCCCTGATTTTCTGGTGGGGTACAGTGCTCCTCAGCCTGGCAGAAGAGTCTCCTACCTCCCCAAGGTACAGAGCACGGTGAAGAGCCAAGCTCTCAAACCCAGAGGATGTCACCGGTAAAACATCATGTGCACGCACCTAAGAGGAACTAGCAGATAGCAATAAAGCCTGCTGAGTTAAAAAAAAAAAAAATCTGCAAAAGGTCAGAGACAGAGAAAACAGAAATCTGCCAATTCCTGCCTGCCTGACACCCTGGTTTTTTGGTTTCATCTTCAGGCAGCTGTAAAAAACAAGCCCCCTCCCTCCCCCTTCCTGGCGACGCAAGCATTTGCTGCGCGTTCTGCTGGGACATGAAGAATCTTCCGCATTCACAGGGCCACAGCGGGATGCCCGGGAGAAGCGGGATCCAATTAAGGTGGGGCCCAGCCTTACCCAGAACATCGGATTCATGGGAGAGGCAATGACACTATCGAGCTCTTGCAAAATAATTAAGGAAACTGTTCTTCATGTGAGAGGCCACTCCTGGCTGTCAGAAAAGAAAAAAAAAAAAAAAAAGTTCATTTAACATACAAGAAAGTGAAGGTTATTTTAGCCTAGGCATGCCAGTGTAAAACTGTAAGCATTTTAACTTAGACCTGCTTTGAAAGGCATAAAACTTAAATAGGATCACAACTTTTCATTAAATTGTTGCTTAAGTTGTTCCTGTTTTCTGGTCTGCAGTTGCTCAGGCCCCTGAAAGTTTGGCACCAGAAACAACTCTCAAGAATATAGCTTTCCACTTATAGAAAGGCTATATATGTTCCCCACAGAGAGCTGAACCTAAAGCTGAGAGCATGCTCTATATTGTCATTAGATTGTCATCAGTGCTTGCACTGGGAACTGGAAGGGGAAGAGTATGCCAATTATATTTTTTTACTCTTTTATTTAATAAAACCCAGGGAACCATGTGCTTAAAGTTAAGCACATATTTAAAGTGCTTAAGGAAATAGGAACGGCTTAATGTATGTCTTCGGAGGGACAGGGCTGATAAGACAGATTACAGTTTTACCACAGAACTGACACAAAAATGGATTCAAAACCTCTTTTGAACTAAAACCAGCTATAATACAATCTTTGTCTACACCAAAGACTTCTGGCTTAGTAACCAGCAAACTGGATTTTTATTACATAAATTTCCCCCAAAAATGTAAAGAGTGCCCTCATACCATTTTTGTTAGCTCTTCTGAAAACAAATCACAAAGTCTTATTTACATGGTTCTGACATCCTTGGTACAGACCAAGTGGTGGATTTAAACCGCTCCAGTGACATGAATATAAATTCATTGATGACTCTTCATTTTGGAAAACAGGCAGTCAGCTAAGTACAGTTGTGTAAGAGTAATTCAGTAAATGAGAAAAATTGCCCATGTAGGCAAGCTGGCATGACTTTCAGTCCTGGCACATAATCCCTTAGTGTTGGCAAAGAGGGTTTCTGGGGGAAAGGACTTGTCTTTCTCTTTTAGCGTTTTACAGTGTCTAGCTCAAAAGCTCCTGATCCATGACTGCATGAATTAATGCATATTAATAATTTCACTATTAATAATATTATTAATTGGGAAGCTACAGCTAGTCCCAGCACATTCTCTCTGCTGCAGCCTACCAGTAGCCCCGCAGAGCTTCGTGCCGGCGTGCTCCCAAGGGAGAGCATAGTATGTGGGAATGGGAACACACACACAAAACGAGGGGACAACAGGGTACCCTAAAAGAGCAGGAGGACCCACCTATTCAGGCCAAACCTGCCTGTCTTCTCTACTTGTCCTGCCAAAGCAATAGCGGAACGAGAACTTAAAGCCCGTGGTGGACTTGCCTGGTGCGATGTTCAAGCTCAGCAGGGCATTTTGGGGGTCCTCAGAAGCCAGCAGGCACAAGCCCAGCTGCACACACAGCTATTCCCTAGCCCCAGGACGCCAAACTGACCCCACGTAAGTAAAGAGCAAGATCAGAGCAGTTTGGGAGGGCCCACGCATGCTGTTACATGGCCAGGGGAGAGCAAGTAACAGCCTTGGGCAAGAAGGAAGGAGCCCCGTCCACCACAGCCAGGGCAGCACGTTTGTCCACAATCTGAGTTTCTTTCCTTTTCTGCCACCCCTCTCTCTTGCCTACCACCCCCACCACAAAAAAAAAAAAAAGTCAGTATTAAAATTAGAGGTTGTTAGGCAACTTAGCTAAATTTATATCCATACTCAGCACTTCGCTGCTTCCTTGAGGGAACAGCTTTCCTATCGGAGGGCTGTTGGTTTACATCTATCATTCGCTTTTCCAGCCTGTACAATGGTAAACACCTGTTCATTTAGCAGCTGATGGAAGACATAATGGCTGTGTAACTGTAAATAGTCAGCAGCTGTAAACGTTGATGCAAATCATACCTAAATGATTGAAAGAGCTGACAGAGCCTATTATGCATCCTGCGAGCAACGCCGCTCCGCTCTTGTGGCATTTCATTTTTCCTGAGCAGTGACAAGCCTGGTTTTGCTCAAGTTAGGGGCTGGAAGTACATTCTTCATTAGATCTAAGAATCTGTAGCACCTTACTCCTGTGGTTAAAGTTTTAAAATGATCTTTTGATAAGAATTACTGCACTCTGGCTCCTGTCCCAGCTCTACAGAGGGCAGAGGCTGAAAGATATATTTGAAGTTGCAATGCTAGAAAATTAGTTGCGGGTGGAGGAGAATGGCGAAACCGCCTGTTCTAACTGAAAATGACACTAGTTTCGGAAATATCTATAGTAACACCGTTTAGCAAAACCATTTTTAAAAGCAGATCAATGCAGGCAAACTACCTCTCCCAGGAGTTTTTTTGGCTCGGTGCTTACGATGCCGAAGCAGGGAACAGCTCTAACTGCCGCACATACGCACGCACACACATCCGCCCCTTGCACGCTGCTTTTCACAGCTCGTAGGAAGCAGTATGGTTTAACAGATACATCACCGGGGTGGAGTTCAGGAAGCGTTATCTCTACCTGTGCTATGAACTCGAGTTGTGTCCCGCTCCTCGGGGAAGGGCCCTTGGGTGCTCATGGTGCGGGGGACAAGGGCCGCACTCGCTGGGCACGCTGTGCTCTCCTGGCTGCCTGACATTTATCCTATCTATCTGCCTCGTCTCCTGAAGGCAACACTGGCAGGTTTTTGTACAGGGCAATGTTCCTGCTGAGGGTCAAACACGGTTTTGAAGCAGTTCCTCAGCTGTAGCCGTGGTGTTTGTCCTTCCACGCTGGAGCTCACCTCCATCACACTCCTCTGCCACGGGGGGAAGAGCTGATGTGGCACAGCGGGACAGCCTGGGGAGTCCACCTGCAGGGAACAGCCGAGATGGGGAGATGGGTAGCGTACTGCTGCAGTTGCTGCTCCCAGTGAAGCCAGCCAGGGTCTGGTCTGCCACTGGGAAAAGAGGTACCACCTCTCCGTGCCCTCCCTTGCTCGTGCTTGCACGGGTGCCAGACCCGGGAACGGATCTGGCTCAGGGTGAACACAGTCACAGGGAGGATTTATGCCAGATTAAAGCGACTGTAAAACCACAAGCTGAAGGCTTATGTTTACATTAAAAATGCCACCCGAAAATGTCATAACCTGATTCAGCATGACTATATTGACAAATGTTTTTCTTCCGAAGACCGGCCCAATATCTTGTAAACACCTTATAGAAATTAACTAAATTCATCTAAATTCAGAGATACAGGTTGAATATGTTTCTGCATCATTCAATGCCCAGATAAAATATTTATGAGCAGGGATTTTATTATTGCATTATCTGTTCCTATAAAGTCTAATTTAAAGAAAAAAACCCATAAAATAGGAAATTAGTTTTTTAAGCACACTTCGTCAGTGATGACTGTTAAAATCTTGAGAATTCTACCTTTTAACCAATGACACAATATTATCTGTGACAACACAAAAACCTGTAAAATGTAATAACTTGCAGAACAGTGCTTGTAAATATTTTACACTAAGATTGTTTATTTAAATACTGATTAATTAATTTAATGCCATAAAATAATGCCTCGTTATAAATAACTGCATTGTCTAACATCTTTAAGCTGCATGTCTTCTTTCTTTCTGGCTCCCTCTTCCTCCTACTCCAGTAGTGTCAAATTGCATTGAAGTCAATTAAGAACTGCTCATTTATTATACACACCTTGTTAAAGCAAGAAGGATAATTGAATGCCAAGACTCCCTTTTCCTTCATGTCCATGATTTAAAGTAACACGATAGGTAATAAGGATTTTTGAGATTAGATGGCTTATAAATAGATGCATAGGATTTTTTTTTAAAAGGCCCCATTGTAAGAAGGCCCATTTCTTTGATTTTAACTATTGAAGTGTGCATTAACCTGTGGGGCTGATGTTGCAGGGACAGGGGGATTAAGCCCTTTTTTTTGAATTTCTGTAAGTGAAAGGTTTTACTGGAGGAGGAGAACGAGGAGGGTGGCAAAGGCAAAAAGACAGCTGGGGAATGAATGATGAGCAGAGTCCTTTGTGCCACCATTTGGTTTTAACACTAGGATTGCTGTGAAATGGTGGCTGTTGCTAATGCAGTGGCAGCACAAAAATATCCCAGCTGTGATCCCTTCTGGTTAAGTGAGGTGATGGAAAAAGGAGAGAGAAAAAGAATCCCTAAAACATATCTTTCTGATGATTCTTGCTTTTGACAATTATGAATACAAAATGAAAAATAAATTTCTGTCTCTCATGCATGCATGGTTAAGTCCACCTGTCCTATGTCAACATTACCAAAGGGGCTAAGGATGAACTATTAAAAAGTGCACCCTGTTGCAGCACCCAAACCTGGATTCCATCTAACAACTTTGAGTTATCAAATAATAACATTTAAGAGATTGGACCCAGACAGATAGCCAGGCTCATGGAAACAAGTTTAGTTTGACTGGCCTGAAAGCAAATGGAAGGCACCAGTAGCCTTATCCACTGTGATGGAGAGAGCTGCTGCTGGGCAGTGCTGGTTTGTCTGTGGGTATGTGTGAGCAAGTCTCCCTTTCATGAAAATCTCCTATTTCATAAGTATCTTTTGCCGGAAAAGGAGAAGGATTTTAAACATAAAATATAGGCACTTCCTCCCCCCCTCGGTGCCTGTTTTCATACTGCTTTCTTTGAGCCCACTTTCCTGTACATGCAAAAATCTGAATAGTCACTTCCCCCCCCCCCCAGGAATGTACATACAGATCAGATAAAGTGAGGTTCAGACTACTGAAATTTGCACCATAAATTACAGTTCAGACAAGAAAGCCTTGCCCAAGCCACGTTGAAAAACATCTCCTTAAATGTTCCTTCCTTCTAAGCAAGAGCAGTCCAGTTCATTCAAGGTGACTCATTTAAATACATATTTAAGGCCAAATGTCATTCCACTATTATTTATCAGCTGAACACAAAGTCCCCAAACAGAATTGAAAGCCACGATCCCAAACCAGAGGAGTTTGCAAGGCACTCGCTGCAATTTATTTTGCTGTTTCTGAGAGACAAATTTACTCCAGAGGCTTTAAAATATTAATTCTCAGGTGTAATAAAAAAAAAAAAAAAAACTAAAACAAAAAAACCCCAAAACCCAACCCTCTTGAAGAACAGTTACCGGTTCCACATACCAGCTGTCTGGTAAAGTTAAATATGTTGGATGTTTTCTCAACCAATGCGAAGCAATTAGGCTCGATTGTGGTTTAATGATTCTCCAAATGCCTTTTTTTGTTCTGTTCCTTTGTCCTGAGGGTTCTTCCTATCGCATCGGACCCAACCGAGGGCGGATGATAAAGTGCACAGGTTTGATTGGGAGGTTTGAATAAGAATTCATTCCTAACAGCTTTTTCCCCTCAAGGAAATAATGGTATGAAGTAAATAAATAAACAAGCAAACAATTAAGAAACTGCCTCTGTCCTATAGCCTTGAAGAAAGCAGAGCTGCTTTTTTTTTTTTTTCCCTATTTTATTTTTATTTTGCTGCTTTTCTCGTGGGCCTCTTTCCCCAGACAGCCCCTCCTGGGCAGCGGGGCAGTTCAGTGTATTACAGGTTTCAAATGCTGATGTTTAAATGTTTTCCACGAATATGTTAATGACCATGGAGGAGCCTTTAGCACTGTGCTGAAACAGCAGCCTGAACATGGTGCATTTAGCAGATCCTGTAAGGTGATGACAGCTCACAAGGAGTTGATAAACGCCATTCCTCAGGAAGATAAATGCAAACCAAACCTCAAATCTCTGGCAATTTATTCACAAATCCAATTATTTTACGATAACATGTTAAATTTAAGGGATTGTGAATTGTTAAAAAGCAAGAATAGAACTTGGGCTTGGCTTTTATTTATAAGCATTGAGAAAACCATGATATAAAATGCAAAAGTCAAACCAGAAGAAGGTTAGGAGGAGGGCATTCGTGTTCTCTACCTGTATGGGTCCCGGCTCCCTGCTGCGATGACCTCGCATACTCATGGTAATAACTGACTCCAAGCAAGTCCAGAACCGCAGAGCAAGTTCCTGGCTTTTTCAGAATAATAATGTCTTTAAAAGAGTTGAAGGAGCAGGTGGATTTTGGAGCTTATTGTCTGGCTTGAGAGCTACAGCCCAAGCACCATGGGCACACTCACACTAACGTGGCCTCTCAGCTTCACCGGGATGCCCTGGCCCCAACACTCCACAGCTGGCTGTGGGATTTGGGCAGCCATGAGGCTTACAGGTGTCAGGGCTTGCTTGTCAGAGCCTGACAAACACAGGAACCACAAGAGGAGCAACCCGAGTGTTTTTTAAAGTACAAAACTTCATGTAACGATCCCGTGCTACTGCAGAAGCAGCAGTTGCCCAAGGGTGTGAATATTCTCCCACCTTCCAGGTGTACGGTCACTAGGGAGCTGGTGACAACACAGCCCAGATCTTTCTTGCATGGATCTGCACATCACAGCATCCCCACATGAAGCTCCGGTCCTCCAGAACATTCAGTGGACTTGGGGCAGTATCTGGAGGATTTAGTTCTATAAACCATTTTGGCAGCTTGGTACAGGACCAAAATTCTGCTGAAAGATGTTTCAGAGGCATTATGCCTTTCTCACAGATAGATTCTCATATAATATTATGGTTTATTTATTTAAGAAATGAGATTACTTACATTTTACTAGCAGACTAAAATATGCCTCCGTGGTTTTAACTTTCTGTGGAAACCTCAGACTTTGGTCATGAGAACACTAGGTGTAATTCTCTGTTAACTTTAGAAAATGACATATGTGGGAGCCATGAAATGGAAGCTGTAATCATGCACACCACAAAAAAAAAAAAAAAAAAAAAAAAAAAAAGGACTGTAACCCTTGCTGCTTTCTTTGAGAACATAACTGCATGCAAACACAGTGAGACAGACGAAAGTTCAGCGCGGGCACTGGAAGACGTTTGGTCAGTTGTGCTGTATAATACCATTGGCACATACAGATCTGCGTTTTTTTTCCTTTGCCTCCAGTGTTCGTACACTGAAGTGCTCATGGTTTTTTGCATACCTGAATCGCATAAGCTAAATATTTGCTGTGTGCATACAATGTGGGGCAGTGCAGGATCAAAAAGTTAAAGGCCTCAATTCAGATGTCTGCTTCGTGAATCCTGAAGTTCAGTTAAGTGATATTTTCTGGCACTAGTTCTAAAAGAGTAGTCCTTGGATTGTGTACTTTCAGGAATACTTCCCGTAGCATAAAAGCCTGCTCCATAAACAAAATATGCTGCTTCTTAAGAACGCTCTTCTCAGTTATAAGAAGAATAATTGTGTTTTGGGATAAGCAAGGAAATGCTTCTGTGCTGGGATATCAGAAACTGAAACTGTGAATAAAGAAGACATGTAACAGAGACCTGAGATACACATAAGTGTGCCTCAAGTCATGACATCACCCTACTCTGTTACAGCTTTGATGAAATCAAAGACATTTCACCATGGATAAATCTGCCCCACTGGAAGGACACATACTCAGCCTGTTTGTAAACCCTTCAGCTGGTAACAAAACACTGGGATGTTCCGTTTGTATGTGCGATACACCCTCACATAATTGCACAAAACATTCTCAAATTGGTCCTGAGCTATTTTTTTTTACTACTCAGAATCAGTGGAGCTACATCTAACAGCGCCTGCTGGGCAAGGACGCGCAGGCGCATGGCGCTGGAAGGCAGTCTGTGCTTTGAACCGGTATCCCAGACGGGCAGCTCAGAGCGCAGGTAAAAGAAAACCTGCCCTGATCCAGGGATGAGGTCCCTGAACACTCTTGCTTCTGCAGTGCCATCCCAACCACCAGCTATGCCTCAGTTAAAATACACTTTTTATTGATTCCCCAAATTGACAATTCTATATAACCATGTTTATATGCTTATATAAGTATAGAAGTGCTCGTGCAACTGCCACATGAGGCTCCTACAGTGAAAATTTTATCTTAATTGATAAATCCCATTTAATTTAATTACTACATCTGTTGAGCAAGCAGAACCACATCTAAGGCAGAAATTTCTCATTCTGATTTCAAGAAGGAACATGTGATGGGAGAATCGCTCACTCTACATAGTTTAAAATTATTTCATACCAATTGCTCCAGTGGAGGTTTGAAATAGGTGCCCTGCTCATGGATTTGATTTATACAGATATTGGACACACATTGTGTGAAAACATTTAGAGCAAATCAACACTTTTTTTTTTTTTTAATTGGCATCTTGATGACTCATTTGGAGTGCTTGCACACAAACTCACACAAAAACCCCTCAAGCAATGACTTACAGTAAAAATGTTTAGGGTATGTGTCAATGACTGTAGAATGGGTAGCATTATAATTTGTTAAAAGCTATTTGGTGTCTGGGCAAGATTTCTGACTAAGAAATACTTCCTGTTATCTAAAATATTTTGGGGTATTTTCATTGGGAAAATTTGAAACATATTGTCATCTACTGCATCTGCCTACAGAAGGGAAATTTCATCATTCCCACCGATGTACAATTTGTTCAGCTGCATGCATGAAAGGTGGGAGTCTTTGTTTAGCCAAAGCTCTACTGAATTTCAGCATTTTTAATTCTACGTCAGCTGCTTTGACCACAGACAGCAGAGGCCAGTTCCTCAAAAGGTGCTAGCAGAGTTTGTTACTAAAGCAATTTGATCAAGGAAGATACCAACGTCCACATGACTGAGGTAGAACCATCGAGGCACAGATCACATGGTTTGCTTGAGATCCTCAGTTAATGCAGTGTCACAGAATAGAATACAGCCTCCCTAGCTCTGATTATAAACCGTATGAAGTAGACTATTTCTAATTAATTTTTAGTTGGTATATTCCAAGTCCAGTTTCCATATTCTGAACAACGCAGTGTCTCCTGAATTCCAGCTAAATACTTTGCCCACTTAGGACACATAACTGCTTTCTAATTATCCACCCTATTTCTTGTTGCAAGATAACTCCCAAATTCTCTTCAGTTATAAGCATCCTATTTTCTGATTGCTGATTTTTTTCTACATGTTAACACTTCAAACTTATGAAACTTATAGTAAAAATCGACATTTATGCCCTGATTTACATTACATCCACTTTATTTGTAGTGTTAGTAAGAATGGCAATAGACAAATAGCAACATGAGCATCACAGCTGTTAATAGGGTATTACTTTGCATAAAAATGTGATATTTATTACTGTCCAAGAACTCCCACACATTGAAATATTTCATAGCCCAACTGTCACTACAGAAAACATTTATAGAAAAAGCTTAGTTTCTAACTAAGAATGATATGTTACTTTTGTTTAGTGCAAGTACTGTATCTAATACTGTGGCTGTTTAGATCTTAGGTCATGGAAAGAAGAGAAAAGAAGATATTAACATATCAATGAAACACTCTCCTCAGGAGCCATGGAGTGGGAACAATATTTGCATCTACAGTTTGTTAACAACACAGGCAAAACTGCTAGTGAAAATTCTTAAATTAGGGTTTAATGTGATGGTCTCTGTTTTCAAAAGAGAAACAAAAAGCCACCACAAACCCCATGTGCTCAGAAGTGGCTTGTTCTGTGTAAATATCACCGTAAATCACCAGTGAAGACCTGACTCCCTTTTGGTTAGATAGAGAACAAACTCTTATAATAACAAATTCATCCAGAACTGCCTTGCTGCTGTCATCTTGGGCTCCCAACTAGGGAAATTACACAGCTAATCAAAAGTAGAATTGCTCAACATGCAGTAAATTAATTGTATTATTTATGTGAAGAAATTACTACTCCATGTAGGTACAGAAATCACCATATTGAGTAAGACCTCAGTAGATAAGCATCTTCCCCCTAATGTTGCCCAGTTCAATCTTTGGGATATTCAGGGATCTTGCAGAAGGCCCCATCCATAGCAGATTTGTTTTCTAACCCACATCTGTTAATAGTGTCTTATGCCTTGGAGCTTGCGAAGTTATAATTTCTTTTCTTGTGCTATCTAATGTACCTATGGCTATTTCTGATATACATCTAACTTTTTTTGGCTTCAAGAACATCTTGTGATAATGAGTTCCATGGAATATTTGTGTTGCACTGCAAAAAGTATTTCCTTTAGCCATTTTAAACATGTCACTCATCTCTTAGCCACCTTTATTTATGAAGTACTTCTTGCTGAAATAAGATTGAACACAGTATTCCAGATGACATCACAACATTAACATTTTCTATTTTATTTTCTATTGCACTCCTTATATGGTCTAACATTTTAAAAAAGAAATTGAAGTCCTGACCGAATGCTGAATACAGATCCCATTAAACTGTCCTCAATAACGCTCAGGTCTTTTTTCACACTTGTAGAGCTCACTGCAAAAAATAGACCTGTTCTTTGGAACCATATGTCAATGGAATTGTTAGCATATTCACTATCCTTAGTTATATTTAAAGATGTTGTTAGAATGAAAACAAATACCAAGACATTGGAGTTTTTCACAAAAGGGAACGGTTTTCTGGAGCACCTTGTCGGCTTGCCTCTGTCTTCCAAAACACTATCCCCTCCTTAGGACCAAAAAGCATCAGAAGCTGAAGGAAATCCAGTATTTCTGAAGTTATGGCCACATAAATATGGAATTAGGGGACTGTGCATTGCCAGTCGTTTCTGAAAACCCTTAATCGGGTGATTTTATGTAGTGCCAAGAATTTAGCTAAAATTTTAACTTTCAAACTATGAGTTCAGGGCCCAGTTTTCAAAGTGATGAGCACCCTTAGGTTCTACAAAAGCCACTGTGGACTATAGCACTTCATAAAAATCAGGCCCCATGTTGTTTATTTAATTTATTTTTAAAAGATTTTCTTTGCTTTAGTCCACTAACAACTAATTAAGCTGCCTCCAGATTAAGAGGCTGAGCCAAGAATTACAGGATATACCACATGCTTTCTCAAGGCAAATATTTACAGTTGTTTGTTGGGTTGGTGTCTTTGACATCTATCTTCTACACATAGGCCATTAAAAAATGCAACATCACAAAAATCACCACATGACATTATGTGAAAGATTTGCTTTTTGAAAAGCAAGATGTATTCAACACCAGCTTGCAAATTGTTTTGCAGATGCTATTTCTATAATGCTGGCATGGCTCCTTTTAGCAAGGGGGGTTGGTGGTGGGGGGAAGAGAGAAACATAAAAGACTTAGATCAAAGATTCTTTTTTGGTAGGCAAAGGCTTCTGGCTTCTTTTTCCTAATAGAAAAAGTTTGTGATATCAGAGGAGACCGCACATCAAGCAGGGTTATGCAGCCCAGCTTTAGCATTCTCTTTATTCGTGCTTTGTGCTTGCTGCCGCTCCCTTGTCACTGTGTTGGTGTTTCATGGGGGCCTCTGCGGGATTTAGAGAACACAGGCAGAAAATGCTGTAGAAATAAAGACTTCTAGTAATTTATTTATCATTCCTGTTAAACTAACCCTATGACTGACTGTCCTCAATAAGACTAATCCAGTGAAAGGCTCCAATGGCTTCTTGATGCTTTCAGTAACCACGGAACGCCTTTATGCCTAATGGTAGCATGGCAAATGCATCCTTGTGCGGGAGAAAGCAAGCTGCTCGGAGCAAACGCAGTCAGGCATTGCTGGTCCTTTCTAAATGACATGCATCTCTGATTTCAACAGAAGTTTTAATGGCTTGCTCCTTTGGAAGAGTCAGGCAGTTATGCAAACAGGAATTTAAGGTAAACAGACATATGTATAGGATGAGGCTGTCCAGAGCACTCCTCATTGCCTCAGTTCTGCATCCATTCGATTTTAGGATAAAGCTGCTTTTTACTCAGTGGGCAATGCCTAGTGTCCATGTGTCTGACCGAGGCGGCAACCAAATGCTTTCCCGGCAGGTTGCAGACATGCAGTGTGACCAGATCGAGCAGTTCCCAGCATCCCTGCGCTGACTCCCGCCGTGGGACTCCAGACGTGCTGAAGGCAGGCAGCTCCACTCACACCGAGTGTGGATAACACAGCTGTATGCGCCTCTTCCAGCCAGCTTAGCAAATGGAGCTTGTCAAGTTACTAAATAGATTGAAGTATAGACTTCAAAAGCCTCCGATCAGAAGATGGTGACAATGAAGGACACCATACAAACAAATAATCCAACACTGTAGACCTGTTTAGGAGCTGAAAGAAGTGTAGAGAAGATTTTTCTCTCCCTCACCCCCATGGTTTTCAAGAAAAGGTCTTTGAACTTCTTTATCTGAGCACTTATATTTTTATTACAGGAAATTAAGAGGCTGAATGATGTGTGATTCAACTGTAGATCCCTGGACATGAAATGAAGCCATAATAAAACATTTTAATATGAAATCAAAACCATAAGCTTGACTCTCTCCTACTTCTGACCTCTGCTCTATGCAGGGGCAAGTACATAGTGGGAGCCAACGATTGCTCCTTCGCTGTATTTCACCAATAAGTCTTTAGACAGGTTATGTGCTGCTTTAAATTATAATACCGGCCATGGAGTTTCTCAGAGCAGATCTCTGTTGCATAATAGAAGGCAGCCAGGGATGCCCATGGCAAGGTAGGATACCAGTGTGGTTCTCCACCAGCACACACTGCATGTGCACTCATGTGCCTGGCTGGTCTTGAAACTCAAGCTGGGAGTCCCAGTCCATTAATTTACTTTGCCTCCTCCTACCACAGTAAGATGAGACACTGAGCAGGTCAGGTCAGAGATACAGATTTTGGTCTTAGTATCAGAAAGATAAAGTCAAGAAACAAGATTAGGCAAGAGAAGGTTGCTTCAAAGATTTTTTTTTTTTTGCTTTGAATATTGCTACTTAGGAAGAACAAATGCAGACACTCGGTGTCATGCTGCTGCTAGCTGAGCTGGCAGCAAAAAACATGTGAGAACTGTAAGCATCAGTCAAAGAAATCAAGCTAATGCTCTAATCAAGTGCAGCTATAATCTGTAATGTCCAATAAAAGACAATCAGCGTAATTGGAAGAGTGCCAAACAACCAAACAATACAAATTTAGTTTTCCAGGGAGGGCCTCTCACATTAAACTAAAAAATCAACAGACTTCAGTCTGATGTTACAGCTAAACCAGTGCAATGGCTCACCCCTCTGCAAGCACCCTTCCCCTCCCCTGTGCCAGCTTCTCTGACCACAGCGATCTGGTTCAGGGAGCTAAACCAGCCAAATACTAACTTTTTTTTTCTGACGCTCAGGCTTCATGAAATGACAAACAAGTGTCAGTGCCAACACAAGGGACTTGGCAAGAGTATATATCTATGCACAGATGAGGAAAACCTTATCATTAGACTGGGTACACTTTGACATCACCCGTAAGGCAAAGAGGAGAAACAAAGCATCCTGCCTGTGCTCTGTCCGGGAAACCAAACTAGGATTTGCAATAGAACAGGCCACAGCATGTGTGCAACAGCACAACAAATTTACACTAACTGCTTTGAATTTATAATTGAACTGCAGTTGTAAATCTGAATAACTAATGGTAGAAGCAAAACCTCACATCTAGCCTTCCAGAACAGTTCTCCAGTGGGTCATTTACTTCTGGCTTACAGGGCTGCCTGACCTTCAAGGGAGTGTTTGGAGTCATGCTAACATTTAAATAGCGATCCGCTTCCAGCAGCCAAATACAGTGTTTCTCTCGGTCTTTGGAAGTCTGAACAAGCCACCCCAAGAGTCCTCTGGCAAATAAATCAGGTGTACTATAACTGTCTATAAACTGGGTCCCATTTATTCATTAATTAAGACTGTAACAGAAACACAGGGTAACTCATGTGATGGCAGGAGGTTAGAACTAGATGACCTTCTCAGGTCCCTTCCAATCTGAATTATCCTACAGCTCTATGGTCCTGTGAGAGTGATTTTTTTCCTACCATTGCTCACAACAGCTACTTTGGATAGAAACTATTCACCTGTGTTCCTGAGGAAAACAGCTCTGCCACCCTCTTCAAACATGTCAATGAGGGGTATGGTGGGAAGTTGGGGGCCAGGAGGAAAGTAAAGATTTCTTCAGATACCTTTTACCAGGCACAGCTAGCTAACTGGGGCACCTTGCTCCTGCTCCTCACTCTTCATGGGGCATCCCTCATTCTGCCTTTCATATCAAATTTGTGCTTAGCGATCTGCTCTGTATTCATGTACCAGATGTTTTGGGCAGCCTCTTTCTTATTCCTTTATTAAAATGGAAATAACAGGGGTAAACAGGGATACCAGTGTTAAGCCAGTTTTATGCCACCTATATTGAAGAGTCAGAAAGCAATAGTTCAAAACACTCAGGACAAAAACCACTGTCTGGCACTCCAAAATGAAATAGTCACCTGGGCACATTATACCAGAAATGTAAATACAGGTGACGCAATGACGCAAGGTGGGACAGCCATCCCTTACGCAAAAGCCCATACTTCAGCTCACGTGGTATCTAAAGAAAGTGCACATTACCAACACCGCGAGCCTTGGTTACTCAGAGAAGCAACACCACCAGACTTGTGAAACCTGGGTGACAAAGGCAGGCTGTGCGCTTGCTCTGTGCGGGAGGGACGGCAGGCTGTGAGAAAGCAACATGAGAGACTGATTAGCACTGAAAAGTGATACCCAAAGAGGGCAGAAACAAGACATGGAGAAATGAAGTGATGCAGAAACAGAGACAAGGAAATAGAAGAAAATTAAAAAAAAAACAAAACCACACAAAACAAAAAACAAAGGTTGTTTTTCTGTTACTCGTATCAAGTGAAGGATTTGTTCTTGTTCCATGTGGTCTTTGCCTTCTTTTCCACTCCTGCCATCACATATGCTGTCCAGAGCACTCAAATTTATGGTCAGAAGCTGAGAGGATGCAAAGGACAGGAGGACAGGGGCTGTTGTTTTTGGCGTGGCACCTGCAACAGTGTGTTCCTAGTTTGTGACCAACAACTGAAAAAAAAAGACAAGACACATCTCTTGAAACAGCTGATGTTACAGCATCTTTGTCACTGCTTCAGAATTAATTCATCCACCTGTAATGTTTGGCTTTTCATTTACATTTAAAAGGATGTGAAATACGCAGTAACAGACCAGTATTAGAACAAATAAGCCCAAGGAGACAACTAAAAGAGGAAGTGAAAGACTTAAGAAATAAAAATAAGAATGAGACATAGCATTTGTCTCTGCCAATATTTGCTGATATGTTCAAATTGAAATGCCATATGGAAATGGTGCAATTTTTGCCTCAGATATGAGTGAACCTGTGTGTCAGGTGCTTTCCTCTTATCCTTGGTAGTCCACATACAAATAAAACCTCTAAAAAAATATATATGTATATACTTCTAAGGTGGGTAACCTGTTGTCAGCCTTCCAGGCGTAATGCCATGAAGTCAAGGCTTTTCCATGCTGTGGGAAATCTTGGAGTAGTTTTTGTTCCCATTCCAAATTAGAGGTAAAGGAAATTTGAGAACATCGGAATCTTGCCATGAAACCTAATAAATCCTCTCTCAGCCAGCCATGCTAGAAATGCTTTTCCCAACTATCTATCCAAGAAGTTCCCAAGCGTAGCTCACTTAGTTATTTTCTCTGAAGGCCATAACCATGTTGGACCACAAGAGCAGAAGCGCATGGTGCTATGCTGGTTTGCATGACTGAAACATGCCTCCTTCCCAAACTTCTCCTCTCACATGGCAGAGAAAACAGTGGCAGCTACTGAGCCATGAGTATGATGTGGCCAACTCCCATCTCCACTGAGAAGATAGCAGGATACATTATATCCTTCAAAATGGCTTGTATATCACTAGCAGATCTGGGCTTGGGTTTAGAAATTTACAGTTTAGTTTACAATTTGTGCTAGGATAGCCCCTAGAAGCCCCGAACTTGATCAGAATCCCAAGATATCCCAAATCTTACACAATCCAGGTAAACGTCTTGGAGAGAAAATCCAGATACCAAATGCAGATACCAAACAGAAGGTGAAAGTCAGATAACAATCAGGAATAAGAACCAGTTTTCCCCAAATCCCGGACATCCCATGTTTGCTGAATGGTATGTGCTGGATGTGCACATCTGCCTGTGCATCCAGCTTGCATGGGCCCATCACTATAAGACTCTTATTTCATATTGGAGCATCTACCAGCTGTCATCAAGTATTTATAACTTCAACCAGACTTCTGTGCCATGTGAGCAGATTGTCAGGTATTGGAGCGAGTTAACTTATTCAGGAGTTGAACCCTTCAAAGTTTGGGGAATGCTTCTCAATTCATCATTAAAACATCTCCTCAATTCATACTGCATATTTGAAGCCCCGGTCTGAGTTATTTGGGTTATCACAAGCCCATTGACCTTTTTTAAGCACCTCTAAATCCATCAGCAAAACTCAAGAACAGGACCATGAGGATTATGACAGTTGTAATATAGATGTTGTCTTCCCTTAATTTTCATGCATACATGCAAGATACATGGCCTTTTCATTTCAAAATTTATTCTAAGAAAGCCAAAAGAGGTCTTCTCCCGAAAGCCAAAAGTGGTCTTCTCCCGCTCGCTAACTGCATTTAGAAAGGCAGCTCCTAAACCTGAACACTTTCTGGTAGATACAGGCTTAATGAAGTAACAGTGCCACTATAGTCAAGAAGACCAAAGTGTAACAGTCAAGAAGGGAAGGGACTTTTACCTAAATAGCATACAACAAATAGTGTTAATTTTGTTAAACACTTTCAGAAAAGTTATGGACTTAAATGTTAATGAAGGGGCACTCTGGCAATGTCCAAACTGTCCTGCCATTTCAAGTAATGCAAGAAACGACAATAAACATTTTCACACTTCTTCAGAGAGGACAAAAGCTTTGTTGCTGTTAAAAACAAACAAACAAACAAACCAACCCACCCGCAAAACCAAAAAAACACTCACAAAAGAGAATAAATTAAAGGCAAAATAATTTTTTGAAGTGCCCAGTTCTTCTCAAACTAAATAAAAACTAGAGCTCAACAAGCCCCTTTTGCCAGCTCCCACTTTGTAGGCCTTTAAAATTAGAAAGAATAATTTTAAAAGCCATAAAAAATCCTTTGCTGATCTTTTCAGTCTTTTTAGTTATACTGTATAAATTTCCTGAACAAATCTCCTACCTTACATACCATCTTTATTTAGGAATCTTTTCTGAGGTTATTTCTAGGAAAAAGAAACTAGGAAATTACAAAATTTGCTGTTGTTTCAGTACTGTTTTTTGTTTTTTCTCTTTCTTCTAATGTGGTCATCCAGAGATGACTGGAATGTACAGGAACAACCCAATACTCAGAAGAATAAAGTTCAAGAATAATTTTATCACAGACCCCCCAAAAAATGCAAGCCTGGTAATTTTTCCTAATTCCTTCTCAAGAAATAGAAATGCTTTCTGGTTCATTGAGCAAATTGGTGGGTCTGAATTCCAGAAATTCAGATATCCTCACAAAGGCAGCATTATGACCAAACAGGTTACGTGTTCAGAATTCTGGCCGGGTGCCACTTTGTTAATAAATACAAGTGTTGAATTCAGCTGGATTTAAAGCTTGTGTTCTTTGCTTGAGCAAGTCTGAAAGTGCCAGAGTTGTAAAATTATCGTTGTAGCTTATGCTTTGAAACTCGGAGACACCATCGCAGATAAAAACTGTCTCTGATCCTGCAAAGAGAATCAGATGGGCAGGTCTCATACTGAGCCCAGCTGACTTCAGTGACCTAAACCAGTGGTTTGCTGCACAGAACTATAAAAAGATTGCACAACCTGTAACACATTAAACACTCAGATAAACTACAAACCATATTTAATCTGGATTTCAATTTTTTAAATTCTGATTTTAAAAATGGAAGACAAAGCAGCAAACACCATGATTATAGATCAGAGCTGAAATTCATAGAATCATAGAATTGCTTAGGTTGGAAATTGTTTCTTTTTGAATTCTCTATGCTCTGCTTCATTAACAAGAATTTAATTTTCTTCAATAAAATGGATTATATTCCATCATAAACAACAGCAATCAAGTAGAACTTCAATAAAACCCTCCCAACAGTTGTTTTTTATGTTGTGGGGTTTTTGTTAGTTAAAATACAGTTGATTGATTGCTTTAAAACAATTCTTCTGTGTCATAATTACACAGGATTTTTGTTCTACTTTATTTTCTATTTCTAGTCTATATTATACAACGGCAGTTATCAGAGCTGAACAATTCCAGGGAAATGTTTTATTTTCCTATCTGCTCATAAAAAAAAATCTGAATTACTCAAAATGTATTTGTTATTCAAAATTAGTTGGTAAGTATTATTTGCAATTAGTGGTTAATAACTAGACAGATTTTTTTTTTCTGTGTACAGAATTACCAGATCCATTTTACAGATTAAAATCAGAAAGGCACCTAACCTTGCACAAAACCAGCAGCGAACACCATCTTCCTCTTGAAGCACTGGCCCACAGCCCTCGAGAAGGCTCAGATTCTTTGCAGGTACCTGCTTGTGCACATTTACTTAAGGAAAGTCGTCCCTGGATTTTATGCATGCAGGTACACATACATACATATGTATCTATGCCAACACTCAAGTTTTATCAATACCAGTTTCTACATATGCAAGACTGTTAACAACTCGAGCTTTGTTTTTAATTTTTTTTGTTTTGAAACAAATGCCAAGGAACTGCCATCACTTTAGTAGCCTAAAGGCAATTCTGCCTTCATCGTACATCTTAATTCTTCTAATTGCTTTGCACTCCCTTCCACTCTTCCTAAAAATTTGAAACTGCGCTGGTATTAGCAAGAAAGAGAAATTTTTGCCCTCCTCTCCCCAATTTTGGTACAGCTAGAGACTCAGGCTCGAGTGAAAGCCTCGTTTCATGAGAAAAACAATTATTTGATTTGAAATGACTCAAATAAGAATTCTGTTCTGAATGGCTTCAGGGAAAACTGTTCATAAAATCCTCTTGTTATTAGCACAGATCGTTTATTATTGGCATACTGTAATAAAAAAAATACATCTGGACTGTCACTGTCTGCAAGAGAGATAAGGGCTCTTCCATCAGCTGCTGGGTGCTCTGGCCTCTGGATTAAAGCAGGTTCAACACAGCAGAGCTCCCTGCAGAAAGCTGGACAGAACCTTTACAACCTGTAGTAGCAAGATGCAGGCAGGGACCTAGTGGGAAATTTAGAAATCCCCTACTTTTCCTTAGCCTTGAAATGCTTAAGTAATACAAGGAAGAGGTAGTGAGCAACTCCTAGGAGAATGTGGTGCAAACTCCTGTGCTGAATGGGCCTCAGCAGTACAGATGCTTAGTTTAGACTTTTTTTTTTCTTGAAAAGTGGCTGTAAATGTGGCAGCGTCCAGATTCCTAGGAAGCATGCACTGGCTCTGCACCCAGAGCATCCCAGCAGCGGGCAGAGTCTGGCAGAAAATCAGAAGAAAGGTTTCCTCCTGTGCTGGAACTGAGTTTAGAGCAGGAGCCCGGTGGGAATGCTGTGTTCCAGGGACAGCTCACGCCGTTATTGACATCTCGGGAGCTCCTCGGAGCCGCTGGAGGATTTAATTGCAGCAGCCGAATGCGGCTCGGCCGTGCCCCCTTGCTGCTTCCCGGGGCCGGGACCCACGGGCTGGGGGAGGGGAGGGGAGGAAGGGGCAAGGGGGGAAACAAAAAGATCAGCAGTACATGGCTTATCTGAGCACTTTGCTAGGTGCTTTTCATTACATTGTGGTAGCTAATCTGGTCAAAATAATCCAAAACATCTAGTGGAAGAGATCACGGCTTGCACAATGAAACCTTGCGAGACATTTGCTCTTCTTTCAGACACCGCCCACGTCCGCGTTTGAAGATTTCCACACTTTTCCCCCAATTAAGCACATTTAAAGTCACAGATCCTCCAGTTGTACCTCATCATTTACGTTGCTACATGAAATCAACCCTTTCTTTGTAAATGAAAGTGCGTGTGCATACACATACGCACCTACTTACACGCAAAATGAAATACAACCTTTGCAGAAGTGCATGCATGTATTTACAGAGCTGTGTATTCTACTGCTGTATTTGTATAGCTCAGAAAAAGGAACAGTGTACCTTTAACATGGTCACGCTGATGATTTTAATTCAAATACTTGGGAGATGTGTATATTACAACATCTCATCGCAGACGTGTTGTACTGTACTCGCTAAGAAGAGTGGGGAAGCATTTTTATCCATAAAAATGTCACTCACGAGAGCTGTCTCGCCGAAATGTTTTGTGCTCCTCAGGTGAGGATCAGTCACAAATAATAACTGGTTTGATATTTAATCAATGTCAAGATGCTGCTGGAAGTTAGTGTCTGTCCACACCAGGGAACTAATGGATCTACTTTGACATTAAAAATACATGGAGAAACTTCTCTTTCTCTAAGCTAGGACAAAAAGCTTTTAATTGCTTTACAGATGACTTGATGGTGTATACCACATCAGTGGGCAGGAAAAAAACCCCTGTAATTACAGCTCAGTGTCTATTTTTGTTCCAAGATACACTTGAATCTATGGGGCCAGGTTCTCAGATCTTGCTTTTTTCCTTCCAAATTCACCTTCAACTGCTTGGTCTTTGCAGAAGGCAAAGGGAGAACTGAAGAACTGAAAGGGGAATCAGATATTCCACACAGCCTGGACAGAAGAATTTTGCTGTGGTATGCCTTTAGCTAGAGATTCTACGGTTAACCTTCAAAAATCTCTCACTTTCTCCCCACTTCTAATCCTTAATAACATTTTCAGTATGAGCACGCCTATATTAAATTGCTGTAGTCAAAACAGAACCACAAGGATCTTAACTCAGAGTCAGAAGAATGGCTGTTCCTCCTCTTACCTCATCATCTAAGTAGCAAAAGGTCCTTAAACTAGTCAAAGATCATTTTCAGGGATGTAAAAATGTTCTGAGGTAAAAAGAACTTTTGCCTTTTCTTGACTTGAGAAGGATCAGATCAATATGATTAAATTAATTGTGAGAAAAAAAGGGTTTGCAATGATGACACATGCTGCAGACCTAAATGTCATTCTCCAAAGTACTTCTTTAACATCAGACCAGCCTTCTAGCTGTAGTCTGCTTGCCTGACAATTTGTTGTATTTACTTTTTGCTCTTTTCCTTCACTTTTCCCCTGAAGTGTAGCCCAGTAAACCCAGAGAAAAGGAATGAAGTTACTTAACTTTGAGAGATTTACCAAATATAATGAGAGCTTAACCTACCAAATACTCAGCCCCTTAGCCAGCTCAGCACCAAGCTTATGGTTTCAGCTGTTCTGCTACTTTTTCTTCAGGAGGTGCAGATTTTTAAAGTTTGGCAGATAATAATACACAGACCCAGGTGGGGTTTTTTTACCCAATGATACAAAGGAAGTGGTTTTGTTGCTAGCAGGTACCCTGTTTGGGATATTAAGATAATGAAAGTTCATCACCACAGCCAAACTGTGACTGTGCCCCATCCAGTCTGACCTCAAGCTTGAGTTACTGAATGAAGAGACATGCATTTATAACAACCCTCCCTAACCCCCCAAAGGAAGAAACTCAACTTTTATATGCATAGATTTAAAGGAGGAAAGAAGGAAATCTGTGAGAAAGAGCAGTTTCAATGGTGCTATATGCATGCAAATAAAAGGCTAGTTCAAACTTTAAACATGTTTAGTTTTTCTTTCTTCCTTGATTGCTCAGTTACTTATAACAAGGATATTTCCAAGAAGGATGCACAGGGATATCAAGTGATAGGAAACATTACACATTGACCCATAACGTTGCAAGGCCAGTCTCTCACCAAAAGATTAGTCGCTTCTGCAGAAATAGGAGAAGTAGATTTTAAAATAGGATAGGGAAATACAAAAACATTGGCACGTGTGTTGATCACAGCAACGGAATAACTGGTCTGAATAAATACCAATGAAAGCCACTCCTAGATTTTGCAGGCACACCTGTAAAAGGTCCCCTATACAGTCAGGACTTTCCTAGCTATTTAACAGCGTGTTTTGTGTCTTGCTAGAGTGGGAGTGGTAAACACACCATAATCTTGCAGGATAACCTGGTAACTTTCTCTCTAACCTGAAATGTTCACTTTTCCTGATTAAAATGGGTAAAAAAATAGTTTATGTTGGTGGTTACAGATTAAATAGTCTGGTATACTTCAAAAGCCTGTTTACCTGTGATTTAAAACCAGTATCTTTTGATCAAAGAGATAAGCTGTCTCCATGCTGTCTGGTGATCACTGCTTTCCTGAGGCCTTTTCCCGGTTTAGTTAACTTCTTTTAGTTTCACTGGAGTATGAAAGGACGCAAGTTTCAAATTTGTCCATGTAAGTTTAAATACAGTTTTGCTAGGGTCTAGCATACGGCATCGGAGATAAAGTTTCAGCAATTTAAGATTTAACAGCTGCTGCCAAGAATTGCAATTGGATAATCTCACGGCTGCTGTTACTTTGAAGTTGCCAAGTCACAATAAACCCCCCAGCTTCTTGCGAACGCTGCGTTTGGGATTATTACCAGTTAATTGGAAGCCCTTTTGAAAATACTGAAAAGAAAACATTAAAATGCATTCGTATTTTTCTGCTAAATTCCGCTTGCAACCTGCAGCAAAACGAATCAAAACTTTATTCTTCTTAATGACAGCGTGGAGTTAGAAAGGAAGAGATGAGAGTTTGACCTGACTTCCTTTGGTGCTTGTTTATATCATTGGAGCAGAAAGAATCTCAGCGCTTGGCAGCCCACTTCCTGAAGGCAGAAAAAAAAATAACCTACATTTACTGCAAATTGTATTGAGATTGTGAAGCTCTGATATCACAAGTCATTGATCTGGTCAAGTGTTAAAAGATAGATGTGAGACTTCCCTTTTTCAGTTACAAATTCCAGCATAGGAGACGAGAAAGCAGCTCTTTTCCTTGCCACCAGAATGTGTTAACTACTGAGGGAGGGAAACCTGGGATGACATTTTTCCTCCTTGCAAGAAATACCCACGTTATTTTTTTCTGATAGCAACAAACAATTTGTTAAATATAAAATGCTGTAACCGAGCTACTCGGAGGGCATCAACGCTGATAAATATTTACTTGAAAATATCCTCAGAGTTGAAACTTAATTGAAATGCTAAAGCTTTGTTTGCTTCCCCTGCTTCGGCACAGCTGAAACAACAAAACCAGTCAGGCAACCTTTTTTTTTTTTTTGGTCAGGTATGTGCTGAATTACTGACAAAAAGCTTTGGGTTCTTAGAAGAGCTGCAACACCCAAGGGATTTCTCCCAGCTCCAGACAGAATGAGTTCATTTAACTATCTTGGGTGCTCTTTCTGTGATTGCCTTTCACTGGCTTGGACTGAATGCATATCTATTTTGTGGGCAGACAGAATTTAGTGTGAAAACACTGCTGGAACACCCTTTCCCAAAAACATGAAAAGGTTTACAAATGAGAGTTTAAGGTTTCTACATAAGCAATTTGTGAGTATAAAGGGACTGGGTTTTGTTTTTGCTGTAAACCTCTCCCTTCACATAAATGAGGACTGTGGAGATAAAAACTGTGTTCTTTATATTCCACTCCCTATTTTGTTTGTTTTCTGGATAAAATGAAATTTCTGAAATGCCAGGGGGGGTTGTAACATTTTGTAGAATCCTTCTGTTTAGTAGTTTCATTTTTTAAAGCCTTTAAAATTTTTTTTTAAAGCTTTTTAAAGAGATGGTTAGAGTAGCTGTCATTACACAAGTGCAGACTTCCATAAAATACTTTTGCACCTCTTCTGCCTACGTGTGTTCATGTCAAAGAAGTGCTACCATCTCCATTTTAAAGATGGAAAACTTCAACACAGATCCTCAAGAACTACCTGGGCATTTATCTTTTGATCTACTTCTCAGGCTGTGACTGGGTAGCCAAGCCTCCACTGAGCTCACCCCCGCAGATCCCATGGTTGGGCACTTAACATCCTCCAGACCTCTTTCCATGGGTCTGGGGGTTCCAGCTGGAAACAGAGCTTGACAGGCATGGATGGAAGAAGAGGTTTCAGTGTGTAAAGGAGAAGGAGCAATGCCTTAGAGTATCCTGAATACAATTAAAGTACATATTGCTATTGTTTACCTATGCTACCTGAATTAAAACCAGCAACAACTAGTATATACTATAATACCATTCTTCTTTCACTCTGGCGTAAATGTAGACTTATTTTCTACTGCTCCAATACTTAAAAGACTTAGCTATCTTAGCCTAAAGTAATCCAACTGGAGAAAGCTTATAGGTCAAGATTCAGGAAAATGAAGAAGTCTAAATGAATGAAATATTCCCAGTATTCCTAGACAAACTGATCTTCCAACTGAGATGAGGAGGAGTAGATAGCTAACCTGCTGCGATGCTTGAAAAAAGCCAGAGCTGACCAAGTTCCAAAGTGTGGGAAAAATATATCACCCTCTGAGTGTATTATATATCCTGGCTTCATGTTTTCAAGTTTTTCTCTTAGCTCTGCAGTACTAGAAACGTACAGAAACAACACACAGACACAAAAAACCAAACCACGAAACAAAAAAGATGTCTCAGCCCCAGCAGTCTTGCTTTAAATAAAATACAAAGAGCTTCATGAAATGGTATAAAAGCTATGAAAACCATGACAGCTTGAAAGACAGCAATCGTCTGCAACGCTAACGCGGGATGTGGGGTGGGGAGGGCTACAGCACAACAGAGATTGTTTTGGCTTCCATAGCAGTTACAGCAGGTGAGAAAATGAAGAAATTGGAGAAATATGACTTTTTTTTTAAATAACAATTGTATCTGAACAGCACTCAAACTAAATGGACTGAAGAGCATGCCTTGTTCCATAGACAGTACTTTTTCAGAAAAGTTTTTGTGCAAGATTTTTCCAGTACAGGTATCTCACCCCCCTTTTCAGAAGGAAAGAGGAGAAAAATACAAATTATTACCCCGTGCGTCTCTGATAATA
Source organism: Egretta garzetta (assembly GCF_000687185.1). NCBI lineage: Eukaryota > Metazoa > Chordata > Aves > Pelecaniformes > Ardeidae > Egretta > Egretta garzetta. The sequence goes on along the minus strand of NW_009260622.1, from coordinate 1,985,718 downwards.
CATAAAGATTCTCTTCTGTTTCATACAGAAAATGTGGTGATGCATACCAGGATGTGGGTGACTCAAAGGTTAGCGTTAATATGCAAAAAACACATGTAAGAGATGGGGAAATAAAATCTACAGAAAAGACATATAAAAAAATTTCTGGAACCCTCATTAGAAATTCTCACCCACACAAAACCAGACAAATATTCTTGTTGTCACCTATTTTTCATTAAGCTTTTTTTCTGTAAAGAGGTTTTTAAGTGGCTGACAGCGTAATAACCACCATCATCAGAGTGTGTCTCTTTGATTGCTGTTCCATCATTTCTCAGGTAAGGGTGTTCAAATAAAGCATGATGCAGGCACTCAGAGCTTCACAAGGCCATGCTCAGTACAGTACAAGACAGACCAGTCGACTCTGACCCTACAATATGAAATCATAACTCGAGATCATTTAGGGACAAATGTAGCATCTTATTCCACATTTATTGCCACCAACTGTAATAAAGTAACATAGCAAAATCATTAATGGCAGGGATAAAGGGCTTCTGTTGTCAAGCGCTGATGGTATCAAAGCCTAAGTGTTAGGCAGCGTCTAAATGACAGCCCCAAGACCTGGATAGCCAAAGGGCAGCAGAGGTGTGCAGAGGCAGGGGATGTCTCATCTGCCTTTTAGACAAAACTTCCGGTGTATTAAGAACACTTAGTATCCAAAAAAATAGTCTTTAATTCTCCTTGTGAGGCTTCCTGTTAGGGTATTCACACCTCATTCTGCAGATTTACAATCTTCTGTATTTAAAAATGAAACTATAAGAATAATGCAATTTTTGTGGCAGTTTTTTAAGAACTAACAGGTTGTGCTGGGGCACATCAGAAACTCAAAAGCAAATTTAAAGAGCTCTGAGTTTCTAAAGTCGTGTTCATAGGAGACTGTGGTACATTTAGAAAGTGGTGTAAGTGCTTTGTCATTGTGGAGAATGGCTGTAGAAGCCTATTGGCATTTTGATATGTATAATTGTATTTATTCTCTGTCTGGAAGCATTTAGGGTTTCTGAAATGGTAGCATAACGGTGGAAACTGTGGCTTTATGTTGTATTTTCAGCCAAAGCAAAACTAAAAACTAAACTATTTATTGGTGGGGGTTTTCCCCGTCCACCCAATATACCGGGGAGATTCTATAGCATGCTGGAAGATTCTCCACCTGCAAGTAAAAAAACTAAAGGTAATGAGTGGGTGAAAAGAATCACCAATGTAAACACTAGGCTGCAAAGGAAGGTAGTCCATCTTGATAAGAAAAAGCAAATCAAAAAGCACAATTTCAGAGGGTTGAACTGTGCAATCTCAAGAAAAAAAAACCCAGCATGTTGTAACACACTGAACACTGGCCCCAGAACAGGGAATTCTGTACTGTCTACCTACATCCTTCTCCTACCTTCTCTTTTAAAGCTTTTAATTTGCTATTCTTAACAGAATGAACGTCAACCTGTGAAGAGCTCCTGCAAATCAGTCCCCAAGCTAAATATCACCGACAGCCTTACCCACCCTCTAGCCCAGTGGTGAGCTTCACTCCCATCGCTGGGCTAATCATATAGTGTGGCACAACTGGAGGCTGAAGAAAAGTGTTAGAGCTCCTTTGTGATAGAGAATTTGTCACCAGAGTCTCATGCTTTTGATGCCATGAAGACATAGCTAACAGGGGATGAGGATGGCAGCTAGATCTTAATGATTTGTTTTTCATAATTTGAGAATATCAGTTGTACCTTCTTTTCCCAGGATGGGAATCCATTATTAATATTTACAAGCAATTCTCTAGTAAGCAGGTAAAGGCTCATAATCAGAATCAAATTACTGTACTCCTGATGATACTTCACAAGATGAGCACTTTATTAGGAAACAAAAGCTTCCAGAGAGACTATTTAATGATAAGTACATCAGTTTCTTTAATACTCTAATGGTAATTGCTAGTGAGACAATTATTTTTCTTGCCCAGTGATTTTCCCCCCCTAGTGAGAATTGTGGTACTCAATGCTTAGAGCATAATATAATTATTCAGAGTTCATTAATAGACAATATTGCCTTTCCTTTCATTAAACCAGATTTGTGCATCTGTTTGTATAAGGATATATAAGTCATCAACCATACAGTACATAGCTTTTAATTTTTTTTAACCGTTAAGGAAGGAACAATGTGAACCTGGCATTTACTATTCAATGAATTGAGGAAACCTGACTCCTAGTTACAGCTTGCTGTTCATGGTAGCATGAGCAAGTCTCTATCTCTCAGCACATCTGCTCCGCTTCAGTTTCCCACATGTCAGACAAGGAAATTCTTCCCCAGCTTTGTAGGAAGCTTTGGGAATTTAGAGATGAATGATAGTAAGTGACTTACACTCTTTTTAAACTTCTGTCAGGCAGTATTGAGGACAATGAGCAGTGATAAGGCATGATAATATGGCCAGAATGATGGGACAAGCCTGGTGGCTCTCTAGTCCCATCCGCCTTTTGGTATCTGGAGGAGAAGAACTACGGCAGTGACCATCGTTTTGGAGTGCCTTTTGCCAGAGTGGCATTCCCTTCCACCACAGGATTTCCTTATGAAGTCTTTCTCAACTGGACAAGCCACTGCTACAAACACAGTGGTTAGGCTCCTGCACTGGATTTAGGTGGATGGAATTAATACTCAAACTTTCCTCCTTTGGCACATGAACTCTGCTGTCAGCCACGCTCTCACTGGGTGATCCTAATGAGAAGCAAGGGCTAAGTAAAGCAGTGTTCAAAAAGGCAATAGGCAAATCAAGAAAGCGCTCTCGTGGATAATATCAGCACAGTGTGCCTCTCAGTGGGGTAGGAACAGAAAGAAATGTCAGCCATAAAGGTAATTTAAGGGACCTGCTTCACCTTGAACTACCAAAACAGCCTTCTCCCCTTATCTGAGCTCTCCTTATGGCACTGCAGATTAGCATTAACTCCACTGTATGATTAAAGAGAGCATGTACCAATTTTTCTAAAACCTTATAATTCTTCTTAAAAGAAATGTATTAATTCTGGAGTCCTTTGATTCAATTTGGCCTGTTTGCCCCATAAAGCCCTAGTCTTACTTCAAGTCAAGTTAAGCAGAGTAGTGGGTAAAGCAGTTCTGATGCCAAGCAAGCAGACCGAGGCAAGTACTTTTACTGAGTGTTCAATGTGGTGCCAGTAATTACTGCCAGTAATGAGGGAAAACAAGCTAACACATCCATCTGCAGTTGTATCATAGTACCACAGCACATAATACTGTTTGAGTTTCCCTTCTGTATGTTTTTGCATGCTAGATGCTGATAAAGATCTTTTCCTCTAGTTTCATGTTTGCATGGTATTCTTGTGTAATGGCCAAACCTGTTTGGTTACAGATTCCTCTGTCTGTCCTGATTAATGTCCTCCTCTTTGGACCCCATGAGGGAATCTGGGAAGCTTTTGGTGCTTTTTAGGCCATTTGTTGCATTATCTGGGCTGTCATTCTCTGTTTCAGCTGTGCATTGCTCAAAACCCAACCGTCTACTCCGTGCATTGCTTGAGGTTTTACTTTGCTTCTCCGTTCTCTACAGCAACTTTTCTTTGAATTGGTACTGAAACCAACTTTAGGGGTAATCACTGTTACGAGAGTGTAATGTAGATATCTTCATGTCTCTTCAATCAAGGATTTCAAGTCCTGTGTCTGCAGGGGACCAAGAAAAGCACAGCTGTTACACACCACGTATAATTCTGGGCTTGTGAAGGCCTTATCAGCTAGTGGTAGCGAACAAGAAATCCTGGATGCTTGTCAGTTTTTTAAATGAAGAGACAACATCTAGTACGCGGTACCAACAGCAACAAAAAGAGCATTCCGGTCCCAGTGTGAGGCAAGGCAGTGGTAGCAAAGTCCTCTCCTGGGGGACAAACTAACTACCGGCGTGGTTAGATATTCATTAATTCCTATCAACCTTAAAAAAATAAGCCCAGTGCAAAACAAGTTACAGCTGTCCTGTGGAGTACTATTACTTTAGCCTGAAGAACCTGGCTGTATAGGAACACTAGGCACGAAAAGGTGAATTAAATAAAGTTACTTCGATGTGACATCCCCATAGAGACTGTTGCTACAGCAACAAGACCTTTAGTTCCTCAAGTCACTTAAAAACAAATAAAACTAGTAAAAAGAGGCTTCGCTTCCCAAGCCGTTATGATGTTTTCACAAAACAATAATTCCACCCGAGAAGAACTCAGGATAAGTGTTGTTATACTCTCCCCTAACACATCCAGCAGGTGTACAGCATTGCAGTACTGTAATCACAACTTTTTTCCTCATCCTTATTCTGGGGCAGTTCATCATCCTTTTAATTAACAGCATATATTACACCCCTTGCCCCCTCAAAATACAAGAGGAAAAGGAAACAATGCATTTGGCTGCAAGGTACTGTTTTGAATGGCTAATGGGGGGAGGTATGCGTGTGAAAAATGAAAAGTATATTTATTACTGATGCTCGCTATTAAATTTGACAGATAGCATTTGCCTCCAACCTTTCAAGCCAGAAGTGGAACAGATGTTCATGAAAAGCCAGTTAATTTCCTGCCATTTGTGAACTGATTAGAAACTGAATCATTAGCACACTGACACTTCTTTATTTTTAATCTTGCTCGTGTTTTGAAAGGAAAAGAAAAGAACCACCGGGAGCTAAGGTCTGGTTTTCAGATAGGAATGGCTGCACATTTTTGTTTCCTCTTTTAGCCCAAACCCTCTCTGTTAAGGAAATAGAAAAGAGCAAAACTGACGCCACGCAGCCAGTAGCAACTTGGTGTTGCAAACCGTCGTCTTCTGCATAGCTGCTGCAGCGCTGCCAGCCCAGCGAGCGGCGGAGGAAGGGAGCGTGGCTGCCGCTTTCTCACACACCTATCGACTGTCACAGCTGCCAAGCGAACGAGCAAAGGCTCTAAAGCTGTTTTCAGACACTGCTGGTAAACAGGCAGTTATGCTTGTACAGGTCATTGTCAAAACCTAAGTGTTCTGCCCTGTAATGAGGAACAAGGAATGAGGAACTTTTCCAGTTTTAGTTTTCGGAAGAGTTGGTACTGAGCTGCATTCATATGGGGCCAAACAGCCTCTGCTTTAATAGTTCCCAGAACAGAAGTTCAGGCCCAAATACAAACCTGGTATAAGCAGGCTCAATTGCATTCAAAACTGAATGGTGTCTCCAGATCTAATTCAAGGACAACTCACTTTTGTTATAAATATTTATGTACTATTATTAATCCCAGTGGGAGAACTTTGGGCATGCATTATCAGTTATTTATATACTCCTCGCCCCTAGAAAGCTGAGGCTTTTACTCTCTTGGGTCAGATGTAGCAAGTTACTCAAAAGTACAGCCAGTCAGAAACTTTCTGACAAAATGGGGGTTTTGTTGGCTAATCACAATTTGCTAAGCCTGAAACATGTTATTTAAAACATCCTGGGGTTTGGTGAACAGCCACCGAGGCTAAGGCATGGTCCAGCCCAGCCTCGTCCTTGTCACTGGGGCCAGTGACAAGGTGGGGACCCAGATTGCAGCGGATTTAGGAAACTTCATTGCTCCAGTACCCAGAGCAAGTTCAAAACGGGCAAGCAAACAAAAAAAAAAAGGGAAAGAAATCCCTGCAAACTGGAAACCCTGCTTTTCAAGCCAGCTGTACTCAAGAGTAATTAAAACAAAACAAAACAAGATCTCTGTATTTGAAACCAAGATTTAAAAGAGGAGAATTGGTCAGGAAAGATTCTACCTCCAGTCAGCATGCTGGTCAACATTATATATCCTTTGCCTATGTTGTGCGTACATCTACAACTGGAAAAACATGCACTTTCAAGCATGTAACATATACTTTACTTATCTTTGCTGTATCTACAGTCTGAACAGAGCAGCTGTGATCAAACAGAAGATTCAGCGAGCAGTAGATTTTGTCTGAGTGTGTGCATGCATGTGTGTGTGCGCACATGTGTGTGCATGAAGTCAGAATACAAAAATCACAGAAATGCAAAGCTGGCATACAGTGAGAGCTGCTGGAAAAGTTTCATGGTGAAAGACAAAAGCCGATGTGTTCCCTACAAAAATTTTCCTGGCTCTGCAGTTATTTCACCCAAGGTGCGCCTTTCTGTATGCATCTGGAAAGGTATGTAATTGTTTTTCTGACTGAGTTTCATGTTTTAGTAACAGGTGGTTGGACTAATCCTCAGAAAATAGCATGCAACACAGAAAGCTTAACTCATTTTGAATACTGCTTTTACCATACTGAATCAGCACACACCCAGCTTAAAGGTTATGAAACCTCCTGAGTGAAACTATCCAAGTTACTTACCTCTCCCCTAATATGTGAACAGTGAGGATGTTACACAAATACTCTCATCTGTGCTTTATCCTAAACCTTTAGGCCACACCTTCACTTGGAATCAATCAGAGTCACTAAACTGATACCAGCAGGACAATGCATATGCTTAAAATTACAGCAAATGGCTTGCGAAATCCAGGGGTTTCATTACCTCTCAGAATTTAGCCCTATTTTCAAAGATCTGCTAAAAAGTGTACGGTTCCCCTTTAAATTCCTTTCCTTACTCCACTTTCAAGTTTTCTTTACTTTTTAATTCCTTTCTTCTTCCTACTTCTACTACCACTCCTCTGCTTCCTCCCTCTACTGGGGGAGGGGAAAGGGAAGAATAAATGCTTTGTTGTTACTCCCCTCCCCCAGCTTGTAAAGTTTTCTTCTCATATCCCACTGGAAAATAGCATTTCCCCAACCATTTGCAAAAATACTGCATTTTTTAATTGACAATTAGATGGTTGAAAAAGAGCAGGGAGAAAAAAACAAAAAGGAAGGCTTTGTGGGGAGAAAGAATGCATCACTTTTTTGGTGGTGGTGTTGTTGGACACGTGATATGGGACTCTGCAGAGTGGGACTCTGCATCACGGTGCCTACGTTCGTGATCGTATCGCTCCCACGAGGGAGAGTTGAGCAAACTGTACGAATTGAAAAGTGAGAGAAGCCACTCCCTCCAGCTACTGCAGCTCCATCTTCCTCGCTTCCTCGCTTTTGAGGCCTTTTAGGGTTTTACATCTCTATTCTCTATTCTGCAGGAATTTCCTATTCCCAGCTATTTCAGTCCCTTCCCCTGCCCTTCCACTTTATGCCGTGCTCAGCTGTTAAACAATTCCCTCTGCCAGAAGCACCACCGCTACACTTGAACACTTCATGTTCCAGACACGGAGGAAATGCAGGGCAGCCTGCACCAGCCTCCCTGCCTACTCAAAGACCATCCTAATATCAGTTTAAAATTCCAAGCAGTCTCTTCGGTATTATCTGCTTGCTCCTCTTTCAGCCTTAACTGCACTCTGAAAGCCAGACAATTGTTTGAAAGGGGCAATTTATTGTCTCACATAAGGTCAACTGCATAATGAATAATTTCACATAAATCATAAATGTGCTAAATTAAATCACCATTGAAGATCCTGGAAAAAAATAACATAAGCCACCAAATAATTTTAAAATCATACAAATCTAACAACTGAAAGGAGCTCTGAAATGATAGGGAGGGGATTGTTTAAAAAAAAAAAAAACCACCACCAAAACAAAACCCCCCCAGACTTCCTTTGCACGACTGTTGTAATATTTACAGAGAGCCTTCTATCTAAAAACCCCTTTAATACTTTCAATTAAGAAAAAGTTTATTACTTTGCTGAGTATATTTTAATATTTCTGTATGAACTCACTTTGATTTAAAAAAATTCCCCCTCCCCCCTCCCCCCCCGCAATGTCCATCTGTTTACAGGGTTCTATTGCTAACACAGAGAATAGAAAAATAACTAGGCTTCTGGGTAAGTTAATTTAAAAAAAAAAAAAAAGATGAAAAGGAAAAAAGACAACAACAGAAAGGTTGAATGCATGTAATTTGGTAAAATTGTGACTAAGGGAGGATATGATAACAGCCTAAAATATTTGACGTGTGTAAACATTAAAGACTGGCATGAAATAGTGTGGGCTGAAATGAAATTAGACTGAATAGCAACACAGTCTCCTAGACTATGGAATATTTTGCTAACAGGAGTGGTGTTTGAATCACTTAAAACTAGACGGGACGAGGAACTGGAGTACATACTACATGGTTAGAGCCACAGCTACATCAAAGGGTGATTTTCAGTCTATGAGTCACCGTGACAGCTGTGCCCCGCTGGGAAAATGCGTATCGCAAAGCTCAGGATGAGGCACATGAGAGCAGAGACAAAGCTTTCTCTGTCGAGGGGAGCTGGCTACACAGCCGTCTTCAACGAAGAGATCAGGCAAATCCAGAGTCTGAGCATCTTTAGGACACGCTGCAAAACCATCTCCCTTAAAAAGGTCTTTCCACTAGGAGACCAGCACAGTATCAACAGCCCATTCTACTCTGAAAGCACAATCAGCTGACAAAAATGAAGTCAAGAAAAAAGAAAATAAAGCCCAAACACACCACCAACCCAATGTCTCTATAAACAAAGATCTTATCCCGAAAGAACTTTGATGCTGAAATGTAGAAATGACCACCACTCTGTGAAGTCCACTACAGCCTCTCCTCCTCTGAAGTGGTGCCCACATACTGACCTCTGAATAAAACTCCTTAATCCAAAAGAAGAAACAAAATTACTAAATACTTTATCTTCTAGTAGTTGATTTTCTCATATAAATAACCTCAGGTCCAGGGTACAGAAGAATCCTGAAATGACAGGGAAGTAAGTGGACCATTTGCCCAGACTTCTTTCAGTTTCTATTTTAAACTCACAATTTAAAAAATTGCACATACAGTCTACCCAGTGGAAACTGCTGTTTAAAATCACTGTATTGAATGAAGATAAACTGAGGCATATACTGGTTTACACTCAGGGTCTACACATATGTCTCAAAATCAAAGTTTGCTAGCATTGTTTTATTATATTTATGTTGTATAAATCCAACGTAGTCCTCAAAGCCTTGCATTATCAGTAAAGTTTGCTGTGATGATTTGTGATGTTTATGTACTTCAGGTAACTCTTTCTCTGTTTAAATGACCAAAATGAAGGCGACTGTTCCAAAAAGGCTTCACAAAACTAAAAGCTGTAACAACAGAAATCCCCTTTCTTCATCCAAAATAACTGCAGCTGGAAATTACCCATGATCATTTTCATAATTATGAAATTCACTTTCATCTGAAAACAAATGGGAATTTGGAAACAGGCAGTGGTCATTCTTACTGTCTTATTGAGACAGAGCTACTCCTGGTGCATGTCCAGCAAAGCCCAACCTGCTGTAACAGTCATGAACATGGCCATTTAACAGGCATGAATTTGTGCAAACAGTAGTTCTCATGTACTAGCAAATTCACCTAAAAATTAGAAATATTTATTGCATACACTGTAGCTTTAAGTGGTAGTACTCTGTTCTAACCTAATTATAACAGAAATCATTGAGCCCTTCTCCCCTTCCCAGACATACCTAAAACCAGAAAATAAAATTACAGTTCTGCAGAAAGTTTGACTTGACTTTGGCTTGAGAGATACTGAATTACTGAATTTATTCCAAATGTTAAAAATGTTCCGCGTTTTTAGACTAGAAAACTCCGTGTTTTTCCTTTTTAAAATAGATAGCACTGTAGTCTAAACTATAAAATAAATAGTCAAAAACAAATACCATGTTTTTCTCCTAAAATGAGTTTAAATGTAACCTTGTCAAACCTTCCTGGTTTTGACCTGAGCAGAATTCTGGTTACGTTGATGTGATTTCTTAAAGCACTTTAACTCCAAGAGTCCTGCATATAATCAGCTCTTGATTTCCTATGGGTGAGTTATCCAATTTGCAGATTAAACCAGACTCTGCCATCTCCAGGATCACCCCTTGCTGCTGAGTAAGTGACACGGAGTACATGCTGCGCTGCCTGGCCTTCTTTACTGTTTGGTAAGTTATAGTGTTTTAAAACAGGAATTTTATGTATATTATTCTTATAACTTGACATCTAATCTATATGATGGGTTTTGCTTTATGTACATGTCTCCTCCCTTCAGCCCCCTTAATTTCCAAAGGTAACTGAAAGTGAGCTACGGTCGTCAGCGAGTATGACTTTGTCAAATGACTGGGAGTTTGCTGACAGACACTGCTTGAACATTCACTTTTTTCTCAAGTATCTTCTTACTGAACATACCTTTATAAAAAGTCTTTTATTAGCAGACACAGAATTAGTTTAGCGACCTTTCTTTCTTGTGTGATCTTATCTCGTGGTCTTTTATTTTCATTGAAACCAATGTTAAACGATGTGACTGAGATTATTAAAAGAAGTGTTATGTAGGCTACAGGAAACGAATGTGGGATTCTTTTAAATCTCTTCCTCAACCCTCATTCATTTGTACTACTTCTTTCTTTTTTCTTTCAATTGCTAATAGACGATAATGCTGGGGCCATAACAGCACACCCATCGCAACTGAAAGATACTATCTCTGTGTGGTGTGACAGGTCTGCAATGTTTCTGTGGCCTTTGCACAAACAGTTTCATGTCTAATTTAAATTATATTAGTGCGTGCAATTAGTGCCAGTGTGGCAATACATAGCCGCTTGTGCACGTAGCTGCACAGGCTTTATATGGAATCCTCAAACTGCCTTTCTACAGGCAGATGAAGAAACAGGCCCGTGTCGATACATCACATGAACAACTGCCCAGCTGCAAAGTTTTGATGTAGCTTTCAAACCAAAGGTCTGTGCATCCTTGTTCTCCAGAATACTGAGGAAAAGCAGCTCCATGATGAGTACTGATGCAAAACACATATTGGGTTGAACAGTCAGAAGGAAAAGTGTTCTTGGGACAATTCTCAAAAGCTGGGATTTTTTTTTTCGCATAATAGATCTGATAATTCGCGAGACCTGCCATCTCTTATTTCTGTCATCAAACAGGAAACAGAAATAACAGAATGTGACTTGTGGCTGATCATGTGACAAAAAACCGATCACGAACCTCCTCCTGGACTGTCTACGGAAAAATCACAGGACACGGTTTGTTTACACAAGCTATTTGATGAATCATTGTGAACAAATAGACTAGAATCAGGTTATTTAAAACAAAAAAAGGGTTAAATTAGATTGTTCATGATGACTGTGATCAAATCTGTAAGTGGCTTATTTTATCTCATTACACAAAATATTACTTTTTATCTAAACAGATTACTCAGTGCCTAAGTATAAGGCATTTAAGTGTCTCATGGTAAAGTGGGCCACACTGAGCAATATTTTGAGTGAAGAAGAAGAAAATTTTGAGCCTCTTGCAATTCAGGTTCAGGTCACTTATTTTATTCAGCCTAGGCTGCACATTCCAAACCCAAACTTGACTCTCACTGACATTATAAATGTCGCTTGCCCTACTCCAGATACTACGAGTCTTTTTTTCTTTTTAAGCACACTAATATTCAAACATCTTCTGCATGGAAACAAAATCAGCAGTTTCTCTTTCTATAACTATCTCTGACATAGATAGCACCAACGGCTTCTGGCACAAACAGGCAGGAGCTTTCGGATAGGTTATCAGTCACTACACACAGGCTGGGTATAGATCCCCAACTCTTCCTGGAGGTATCAGGTTCCAGAATTAGGGTTTCTGGCTCAATTCCATTGCAACTTGGTAGGCTTTGAAGAAGGAACCACTGTTCCTGCTTCACAGAATAAATCATCCTGCAAAATATTGATTGCCTGGTTCCAATAAACCACTCTGTACCTTGCAAAGTATATCCTTAGCTGCACTTGGTAGATCATTCTTCTTTCAGTACTCTCTCTCTCTCTCTCTCTCCAGAGTTTTATCGACAAGCCTAAAACAAGTGATTTCTCAGAGCACAGACATGCTCTTTCTAAGAACACAGATATCTCGCAAGAAAATCTGCACCAAGAGGTTCAGAAAGCATTGCTGCACGTGGGAAGTTGCATTTCACAAGCCTCTCACGACACTGCTGCCATTATGCATGCCAATAAAACCAGGGCATAGGCCCTTGGAGGTAAGCGCTGCATTTATTTGGTCTTTAAGCTTTGATAGAGTATTAGCTGCTGTGTGATCTTTATTAGAAGCAAGGAAACACCGTGTAGTTTGTCAGGCAGTGGCAGATGTGAACTAGCACATGGGGGTTTTTTTGTTTTGTTTTTCACTCCTAGCAAGTTCTGAGAGCCCTGCAAACAAACATTGACCAAATTCTGTGTATCAGTGTATAATGTGCATTTTTTGGTGCTTTTTATTTCAAGCTTTCATTCACTATAGTGGGGTTATGGTCAGAAAAGCACTACCTGAAAATACGGCCTTCTTCACTATGCTTCTTATCGTCTTATTAACCACAGTTTTTACTGTATCTGCTTACACTACTCAGGTACACGAACACTGAGAGGGAAGATATAAACTAGATTTATGCTGGTTGCCCAGACTCACCCTGGTATAATATATTATTATATAATAAATCAATACTTCCCTGTGGAGGGAAAGCTGGAAGTAGTTTTATCACTGAATCTTAAACCACAGGCTGGTCCCCGTCCCCACTCAGCTGCTCATTGCTGCCATCTCAGAATTTGCTGGCAAGCTGCTTTTTATGGCTGCCTCTGGCTCATTTGGCCTGAAATCAATGAACTTCAACACAGAAGTGAGAAGCTTTCTGCCAGCCTGGCTCCTTTTGCCTGTGGTGGGCTTAGGACCACTCCCATAAAGAACTTGGACCCCAGACCGGGCAGGGACAGTGGCTCTTCAGCCTCAGCTGGGCGAAGGTGTGCGTGGGCAGCCTCTGCACCTGGGCACCTTCATCCTGCAGGAGAAGTGGAAGCCTGCGTCCATCCTGGGCACTGCTCTGTGCTCCCCAAGCACCCTGATGGCTCAAAGCTCCACCTGTGCCACCTCTTCCCTCCCAAGAGGACTTACAGAAATGCGACAGGAACACCTGAGCAGGTTATCCCGCCCTTCCTTACACCAGGGCAAAGCTACAGGGAAATATAAACCTCTTTACTAGGCCAACTGGCAAACTATTTTTCTCCTTCTTCCAGACTATGTTAAAAAAAAAAAAAAGATAAATCTTTCTGGCTCTGGTAACTAGGTCTTTGTCCATCACAGGATTCAAATGCATGGAGAATCAGAAATATATACCAAACTTTCCTGGGATGAAAGCACAGCAGTTGTAAGCACAAGGACCTCAAATTAAATTTAGGGTTGTGTTTTTTTTCCTGTTATCTAAGTACCTGCCCCTTCCCAATAACTTCTCTTTTAACCTGTGAGTTGTGATTAAAGGGTAACCTGCTAATTGCTTCAGCCAACACACTAACACACTTATTCTTATTACCAAAGAAATCTCAGTGCAATTATGTGGCTGTCAGAACCGACCAAAGAACCTGAACATTCACCTCATTCACACAAAAATTTGACCTGGATCCATGACTCATATCTTCCTGAACCAGAATGCTGACACCGAATGCCAGGAACTTCAGATGCCACGTTGAGTAGGAACCATCCTTTATCTTTAAAGAGAGAGTTCAGAATACACTTTTTCCGTTACTAAACTGAAATATGTATTAGTCAGTTTTAGAAGAGTTTCACCATTTTCAGTCTCAGGAAATACCATAGTTCCTAAGAGCCACAGCTGCAAACTAGAACCCCATTGTGTGACCTATTGTACAAAAAGACTGAGATACTTTACAAAGACAATGCCCTCTCCGATTTATAATGAAAGTAGGAAATTAAAAATTTTCCTTTATGCTGAAAGGACGTATCTGATAATGCACACGCTATATGGGTCCTGCTGAGTGTGCTTTTTAAACCCAGTTGAATTCGCACTAGAAATAACACCGGAAATGCTGGCAAATTATTTCTCAGCTTCAGCCTAGGGCAGGGACCTTGAATACTTTGGACTGGTACAGACTGCAGGATAAGAATACTTCCTTTTAGAAGTGACTGACTATTCTGCTGAGGTTACAGACAAGTTAAGGACTCCAGTTGTCCCAGTACATGCAAGGCTTTCTCATTAATAACTCAGCTGTTTGTCCAAGCTCAGCCTATTGTGACAGGTATGACGGCACTCCTATTTTATTCATGCAGTTATGGCTGCATACGGTATTTAATTAATTAGGTACGTAACTAGGCAATTATGTATCTCACTAAGCAGTTATACAGTTATCTGACTTATACGTGAACTGAAAGCACAAGGCTGACTGTACAACTGTATATATGCTCACAACAGATGTAAATCACAAATCAGTTGTCTTTGCTTAACAGTGTGCAGTTGTCAGCCACCAACCCTGTTTATATTTTGTACCAGACAGGCTTCAGTTAATTCTATTAGGTAACAGCTTTCCCAGTTGGCTGGCAGCGTTAGGAGAGAAAGGTTTACAGTAAGAGATTTCATAGGTCTCAAGCAGAAAATTGGAAGTTGCTTTCTGAGAAGGATACAGTGAGAGTAAACAGCATAGTTTTTCTTCAAAGCAGTGTGGTAAAGCACACAGGTAAGCCTGTTTCCTCTCAGCCAGCCATCTGTCCCAGCAAGGCTTTGTCCCTCTCCTGTCATTAACATTGTTTTATTTCATTCTTAATATGAACACGGCAGTAAGAGAAGGACAATAACACATCCACAATAGCACAAAAAGCAACTTCCGCGTTATGGTGTTGACCAAATCTCTCTTGACCTTTTTGTTTCTTCTGCATTTGAAAGACAAAGAGAAAATAGTGGGGAATATGTCTTTTCATATACATAAGGCACTTGCGTTTATACTCTCTCTTTTTAAGTTAAAAGCAGTTCTGTGGCGCTTGCTTAACATTCATGTCACACTGTGCATAGACACATTTTTAGGCATGTTATTATATTTTTCTGTCCTAAGTACATTGGGTTTTGTGAGGCAGCAGATGAAGAAGCCAGAGCTCTCTCATTTCCCCTTTACCACCCCACCCCCCCCGCCATGATACTCCTTCACTTCTGTCTGCCCCACTCCCACAGACACACACCCCACATCACCTTTTAATCAGTGGGATCCTGGAACAGATACCAAATGAAACCCCATCTCCAGTGATACCCTGAAGCAGGAGCTTTCCTGAGCCAAATATTAAGAATTAAACCATACAGTGGCATTACTTTATTCTTTGTGAAGGAGGGTAGGATTAATGGGAAACCTGAATAGAGATTACTGGACACAACATCCAGTTCGAGCTGAAAATCCTGGAAAAAACAAAAATTATCAAAGAGCAAGCAGAGGAAGAATCAGGGAGGTTTGGAGGTGTGCGCTGTTGTCCGGCGCTCAGCACTCAGCTATGGTTAGGATAAGCCACCATTTCGCTGAGGCTGCAGAAGTGTTATTTACCCAGGGCACCGCTCTGAAGAAATTGCTCTGAAAACATTTTGGAGGACCCTTTCATTAGCCTCCCTCCATGATCAGAAACATCCTTCTAAAGAGAACAGATGACTTGGAGTTTACCAAAATGGTGTCCCCCAGTGTCTTCCCCTGCAGTGACACCCCCATCCCCAGCACATCTGCACCCACAGGCACCACTCTCCCCTCCCTGAGCATTCTGCAAATTTTGATCCTGTAGGTTTAGGGGGTTTTGGTTTGTTTGTTGTTTTTTGGGTTTTTTTTTGTCTCCAGGTTTCTATGAATGGGACGACACGAAAAAAAAAAACCCAAACCCAAAACTGCAAGTGCAACTGCTTGAATAGTTTTAGCGACTGAAACGTCCAAGAAACTGAGTCCAAGTGCCCTCTACTGGCATGGGAGCGAAAGGTGCGGCTGGATACCGTGGTGGGGAGAGGAGGGGGTGGCAGAAGGGGGAGGGAAGGGATATTAAGCAATAGTAAAAGGAAACTGTGTCAATAAAGTGGGTATGGCCTGAAAACTATAATCACATAGCAGAGCTATTAAGTTGTTGGCAGGCTGGGCTGTTAGTGTCATGTACGGTACCTGCCAAAAAGCATATTGCTGGTATGAAAGCAGTAACGAGCCAGGATGTTGAAACAACTTCTGTTTTGGGGGTGGGGAAGATAATGAAACTCTTTTTAATCTAGAGTAATGCGTGTCATTCTGGTACAGAAGATAACTTTTTTTTTTTTTTTAAATTTTTGTCTTTTAAATTTCACATTGGAAAAAATTAGTGAGGGAGGTAAGGAGGAAAACTTTTTATTATTTAGTTCTAAATGTCTTTATTTTAAAGCTGAGAAAAGCAGTTGTGCAACAATGACATTACCACATGAATCTGGTCCTGGAAGAAATTATATCATGTGTGCTTATGGGAACTTACTCCATGAGGTCCCAGGAATGCTGGGATTATATGTGTGCACATGCACGCACACACTGACAAAACAGTTCATGGAAAATCTGTTTCAGACAGTCATTTTTGGACACAACAACTCATTCTTGCCCTGTTAGAAAAGCTGGGTGTACGATTTTATTGGTACCACTGTGCTGACATTTAGTGAATTTGCAAGATCAAGAAGTACTGTGTACTATACAATTGTAGAGCATACAGATTTAACTGAGTTCAGTAATCCACAGGATCTTATCAACTGCCTCAATAAAAGCTAAAACAAACCTAACGTTATTATAGACAAACAGATTAACTGCAGTAGAACAGCAGGGCTATGGAAGAAAAGAGTTCAACCGAAATTCGAGCAGCAAACTTTGATAAACTGGTGGTCAAAAAATATATGCAATTATGGGAAAGTACTTTTCAATTCCTGTGATAACAGCAGCGACTTTTTTCAGATTTACTGAAGAGACCATGTCAAGAATGGCGAGTCACACAGCATTCACAAAACACAAAGGCGCTGGGGAAGTGAAGCCCAGCACAGGAGAGCTGGACGGAGATGGGATTCAGCTGCCGCATGAGGAAGCAACTTGGGGAAGTGACAATTTTGTCTGTTTTTCTGCCAGGAAGGCAGGGGAGGAGACTGTACAGAGCAGTCTGAATAGAACTGGATGGGATTGCAATTACTCACTGGAAGATTGATGCGATGATTGCAAATCTGTGTATGGTGTCCTTTTTCCCCTGCTATGTCCAGAATCAGTTTCAGAAATGTCACATGCTAAGTAATTCAGTAAGCAGCTGCAATATTTATCATGCTGGGAGAGGATGAGCGCCACTCAAGATTTGCAGCTTTGCATCTGTTCTGCACTCTGCGATTCTAGTAAATTGAGTTTAGGTAATCCTGATGTATATCCATTTAATTACAGTAAAAGCAAGTCAATTTTTGACATCTAAATTATCCTGGCACATGTTGAAACCTACCAGAAATGGTGACAAGACCTTGTGTGAAATCAGGTTCATGCACTATACTTTTTCTTAAAAACCATGTATTTGTTAGACTGGAACTTGAGGTGAGGATCACCTCAAGTTCCCAGTAGTCACCACCAGATCAGCCACACAGTATCAGCCTAAAAAAAAGCTTAAAGTCTTGGTCACCTTTCTAGTATAAAAATAAATAAATACAAAAATTCTCCTGCTAGCCAGTTAGCTTAGGGTCTTTTTCTGTATGAAACACATGTTGATATTTGATTACTCCCTCTAATAGTGTCCATCTGTGGAAAGGGCTGCAGTGCTAATACACATGCATGAAAGCAGTAATCTTATTTTCAATACCAAGGACTGTTTTATCTGCTTCATCTTTAATATTTCACTGCTTAGAACAGGTTGTGCATATGGTTCTGCAGCAGCTTGTTTGCAGTCCATTTCATTGTGAACACCTCCCTTTTCACACCTTCCCTTTTCCACCTGAGCTGATTCTTTATAAAATGCAGCAACATCAGCTTTTATATAGTGTTCATCATCTGGCCCGAGCCTAAACCTCCTCGTGGGCCGGATATTAAATCATAAAC
This sequence comes from Egretta garzetta, assembly GCF_000687185.1. Lineage (NCBI taxonomy): Eukaryota > Metazoa > Chordata > Aves > Pelecaniformes > Ardeidae > Egretta > Egretta garzetta. The sequence goes on along the minus strand of NW_009260622.1, from coordinate 1,967,898 downwards.
AGCTCAGGACTAGTTCTGATAATGAAAGTTAAATATCCCACCAAATGTAACAGGGGAGAAGAAAAAAAAAAAAAAAAAAAAAAAAAAAAAAAAAAAAAAAAAAAAAAAAGAGTAGTCTGTCTTGCCTAAGCGTGGACATATCTCACTGGAATGACAACCACGTGTGAATCAGGGCTATGGTGAGGCTGGGAACATTGTCCCCCGGAGACTGTTACCAAACCTGATGTGTGGAGAAACATCTCAGGTGTAATATACACTGGGAAATGTGAAATTAAGCACATATATGTAGCTATCTTTTTACATGTTCCTTGCATACTATTCTGGGAAGAGCCAGGCTTGTCCCAGGTTCTGCAAGCTCCCACAGGCAGCAGAGGATAAGCAAGCCCCACAGCCCCAATCCTGAAAACATAAAAATATTCCTCAGAAACAGGTAGTAAATTGTCCCCAAACTTACAAATCCAGTTCCAATCGAACATGATATTTTTCAACTTTTATAGGAACTAACACTACAGTCTCATAAACAGTCAGCTTGGGGGGGACTAAATTAAAAGTAAATGAGGAGGTTGAAAGCATGCTAATAATGTCAATTTGGGGTGACCTTTAAAATATCTCACTGCCAGAGAATCAGCATTCATAAAAGGTTAAGCTCTTTGAGAAGTTACAAGCCGAATACCCCAAAATTGAAGCATGCATAATCATTAGTCGCTTAGGAAATTCTTGGCAAACCTGTGTACATAAGAACAAAGATACATCTGTGAACAAAAAGCTTAAGGAACACTTTCTGCAAAACCCTAAATACTATTTCCATCCTAGAATACAGACATTTACAAGTAATTCTGCCAGTAACCAGTAGTAATTTTAGTACAATGTTTGTTTCCAAGTACTTGAAAGCACCTACTCTTGTGTAATGGACTAGGAATAGTAACTACCATCTTTACCCTGTCTACAGCAATTACCCCCCCCCCCCCCCCCTTGAAGCTAGAAAAATGAGTCACAGACTTGATGGAAAGAGTAAATTTTTCTAAATTCTTCGCCTTTCAGCATATGGTTTAGTTTCAGTTTTCTCCAAGCTAGAACAATATGCTTTACAGGAGACAAGATGATGAATGCTTAATTTTGGGTTCAGTTAAAACAAACAACTTTCTCTAAAAGCACATGCTTTGTTTCAAAGTGACATTTGTTAAAAGCCTCAGTGTCTGTATGATGTTACGTCACTGCAGGTCAGCTATCATGACTGACACGGTGACATGGGACAATGAAAGAAGGCAGATTTGCCTTAACCCTTGCCACGCCACATCTCCTTTACGCTCTGAACACACCACACACTTCAGGTTCCTTTTGCACTGTTTAAAACTCTTCACAAACATCAAGACAGACTACAAACTTCAGATATGTAGAGATTTTTGCTTGTTGAAAAAGAAAATAAAACCAACCACCACCACACCCCCAAGACTAGCCCAATAACAATAGACTAAATAAGTATTTACTCTAGAGCACACACCAAGAAACAATATTTCATGCTGCCTGGCACAGGCAGGCTTTCTGATGCTGATGTACCAAAACCCTCCACCATTCTCTCACATCAAGATACTCAACACAAGCCCAGCTTGGGTCTCTCAGTGAGGCTTTGAAGAGACATATCCCCCACTTACAAAACACCCACACATTTTACAGGGAAAGGCAACTTTAAAAAGTAAGCTTCTTATTTCCATAATGAATGTTCCTATGCACTTCTGGGCTTCAGTAAATTTACATTTTAACATTGCCATTCACCTTTAAATAAATATTGACAGAGGTCAAAGTTGTTTATGTTTTCAGGGTTGAAGTTAGGTGACTAAGTCCACATTTAGGCTTTTAACAAAAAGGCAGGAGAGCATATCACTTCACTGGGTTACAGGTGTGCAACACTTATGAAAGGTGGGGTTTTAATGAGGATTTGAGCTAAGACATCATCACAGCACTTCCAGACAAATCACACCACAAACTCCAGAGAAGGCTAACCCCAGAAAAGTCCATGAAGGGCTGGGATCAACTTGGGAGACTGCTAATGGACTCCATGTGAAAGGCTGAGCACATACTCCAGATTGAAAAGACAACAAAACAATCCCACATTGCTAGCCTGTCTGCCTGAGGGATGGTTCAGTAATGCACAGCTCCTACCTGGTCCAGTCCAAGCCTGGCCTTTCTTTTAGCAGCTAATGTGCTAGCTCTATCTTCCTTCCCAATCCCTTTCAAAGGAGCTCAAACCTCCTCAGCAACTCATATATGAAAACCAGCTGGGCTGATTCACCCCACTGCATTAATTAACCCTTACTAGGCCTCTGTGGGACCTGCAGAACCCACCACAACAGCAGATTGATGGAGACAAAAACCTAGTTTTTACTTAGCAGTTTTACTGGCAGGATTGTGTGGAGATGAGAGGGTGGGAGAAGAGAGCCAAAAATGGTTTTCAAGTATAGCCACAACATTGATAAAAGCCTTAGCATGGCTTTAGTCGTACTGGAATTAAATTTGTGTAGCTCATGTCTCTGGCAGGGGTGCTCCGCTAGCACAGTTGCAAGCACTTAGCCACAATCACCAAAATCCTTCTAGTGTGCACCATTATTGGGTTGTCTGGCTACAGGGAATTGTTTCTATAACATCTAAGACCAGGTTATGCTCCATGATTGCAGATTTGAATATAGATACAGCCATTTTGTATCAATAAGTAGGTGCTATTAAAGTAATCTAGCCTTAATTACTGAATTTGATGAAGGATGCCTGCTAATTTAGGCTGCAGACATTTAAGAGGTTACAGTCTCCACCTGCTTGCTTTCCTATTCCACTGGCAGCTGAGCAGGAGGACACCTTTCAGTCATCTCAGGTCATACCCAGGGATTTTAGTTTACAGAGATAAATATCCAAGGCTGTAAATACTTTAGCTGAAGAGCTAGCACAAGTTTACTTCTGCAAGTCTCCTATAGTACTTCCAGTGAGAATCAGCAGGCTTTAGGAACTCACCAGGTATCTATTTATCTGGATGTTTATATGAACCTGATCTCCTCAGCAATGAAGCATGATATGCATTCATATATAACATGGTATCACCTCCAGAGTGGTGGCAACAAGCAGTTATGTTCATGTATTTACTAGAAATAGTTTAAACTATGTAGAGATAGGAATTTATGTTCTCCTATACAGAGGCTGAGTGAGAAGGCTTTGAGAAGGAACAGATAAGGGCTCAGAAGCAGGCAGCAGGACATCTGCAAACTCAACTCTTGCTGTTCCTACAAGCCTTGCATTGTAGCAGTGATTACAGAGCTGCCCACTGCCCTGTTAACCCACGCTCCCTCCCAGCCCACACTGGTGGAGGCTGAAGCCAGCTGCTGGCAAAATCCCACATTTTTTTCCAAACCCTCTGTTTGCGCCCTCGAAGGGAGACGCTCCCTGAATGCAGCACTGTGACAACCTGCCTGCAGAGCAATCGTGACAGCAGTGTTTTGATTTGAGCCTTCCAAAGTGAATGAGTGATAGGAAGATTTTCAGTTCTACCAGACAGACATATGTTCACATTTCTATCAGTCTTTTGCTTATCAGGGGTTATATAATCTATTTGTGTAGGAATAGGGCATTTGATAATTACGTGCTTTTCCAATACTGTGAATCAGTGGTTAAAAAAAAAAGAAAAAAGGCAAAAGATTGCTTCAGAGGCAAGCTCAATTTTACAAGCAAATTTTTCACAAGCCACTCTTTTCCTCCACTCATGACAGCCACTGCCAGAGCTCAAAAGCTGCAAAGAGAAAGCTTCCTGTGATGACAGTGCCTCAACATACTGCGTTGCTTCAATCTCATTTACTCAAGTAATACAATTTCAGTTTATACCAGCTAAGAACCTATTTCTCCAATTGACTAGAAACTGCTGACAGAAAAAAAAATAGTGAAAACTCTGCAACTTAATCCTCACTTCCCTTATGTTTTCCAAACAACTTTAATGAAGCAATCACAAACATCTTTAAAATTTGTGAAGTACTGCAACAAAGATGAAGCTGCAAAATTCTAACCGTGTTTTAAATGTCCTGAAGATTGTGTCCAGGGTCTGTCTTTTCATTCACCATGCATTGTGATAATCATAAAGGACCTTACTCCTACTCTGTGTAAAGGTAGGTGAAGGGGTAGTGGTGAATGCTGCATCACCTGCTTACAGTGGGATGTGATAAAGAAGGAATTTGGACTTTGTACCTTTCCGTTTTAAAGTCAAATCGTTAATGCTTCCTGCGCAGGAGGCTGTTTTCCTATGCAGTTTAGGAGGTGACAAATTTAATAGGAAATGATTAAGTAAAGTCAAAGAGTGTTGATAAGGGATTCTTCTTCAAGGCTTTTGAGAATTTGTTTTCAGAAAATAATACAATCTTTAAGGAATTTATACACATCTTCGGCCTCCGTCAAGGCTGCTGCAGAATTTCCTGTTTTTGTGTTCTCAGAACTGCTAAACTGCTGAAGTTGCCAGTAAAGACCTGGGTGTGTTATCCAGAAGAGGTGGAGTCTATAGCAAATCCAGATTCTTCACTGATATTCTCAAATGATTGTACAGAAATTAGAGCTATTCCATCTCTTACCTCACAAATGGAGTCACTTCCCACAGCCACAACTCATCCTTGCATTAACCCTGTTTATCTCCTGTTGTGCTATCTTTTCTGTGTATGAAACCAAGGATTTTGTTGCATACATCGCCTCAAAGCCAGCTGTAAACATTTACATATAAAAAGGTATTAAGGTAGTCTTAAAACACGTCCTATGCCCTGGGTGCAGAGCTTGCAATGTGAAACACACATACCCTGGAAGCAGCTTTGTACTCCCTCAGATGTTAGATACTGGTCTCAGTGTGAGCAGACCATCTCCTAAGGCAAAGAATCTCTACTGACAAGGGGCAAGATCCTAATCAGATTCCCAGATGGAAAGCTGCTCCAGTTTAACACCAAACTGAGGGTAGATAGAGGCCTGGCATGGTCAAAAGGGAGAAAGTCTGTACTTCCTCAATACTCTCAGAGGTGTTTATCGCTCCACAAACCTCCCTGGGAATGAAAATACAGCATCATTGATGGATGCACACAATTCAACAGAACAAACGCTTTCAGAAGGCAGGTGGCCTGACAGGAACCTCTGAAGATCCTATTATGCAGGAACAAGACTGTAATTATTATGTTTTCAGGCATATATTCAGCA
>NW_009260622.1:1957841-1962538 GCF_000687185.1 Egretta garzetta | reverse complement strand
GCCAGGGCAGGAGGGGCAGCAGGAGGAGGCCAAGGGGACCTGGAAGTGTGTGGGGCAGGTGGTGAGGCACCGAGGTGAGGTGCCTGCCCACACAGACAGCAGGCACTGCCCTGGCACCAGCCTGTAAAGCAATGCTTCGGCCCGTGAAGGTTGCATGCAGCGAGGTCTCTTTCTGTTATCCACCAAGCGAATCCTTACACTTCACAGCCATTTTGTGGCTGCCAACAGGCCCCATCCCAGCACTCCCGCCAGATAAAAGCCAGGTGGGATCATGGCAGTCATCACAGCCAGGCCTGGCCCTCCACGCTGCCTCAGTTTCCCTCCCTCCCCTAAAACATGGAGGGAAGTGTGACAACTCTGCCAGTCCCGCTCCCAACACTGGGGACGGGGACAAGCGACCTCGGGCCAGGTGGGCAGCTTAGACTCATGGAGACAGGCCTGGTCATGGAGACAGGCCTGGGCCAGGCCTCACTGCAGCCGCCCTGGCCCTGGCCTCCAGTGGAGCCCTCTCAGGGCCATCCCCTCCGAGACACGCACTGGACAAACAGTGGACAGAGCAGGTCGAAAAACCACCAGGGTTTTTTGGTTTGTTTGTTTGGTTTTTTTTTAGGCAAGGGTCTGTAGACAATGCTTACACCAAATAAATAATAGCTGCTAAAGTGCAATTACCTGCTTTGTGTGTGCTGGTAATTAGCTGCTGGTTACACGCAGAATTAATGGGCGGACTGTTTAATACCGGAAATCACATTGTTCTGCTCAGGCCGTGCATTGTAAGAGTCAGCACAGGGCCGTTCTGCCAGGAGTTATCTGTAAAAACCTTCTTGAAATGCAGCGGAGTTAAACATCTGGACAGCTTCCAGAGAAGAACAATTGAGCTCAGATATACTTTCATGGGAGATAATTTGCTTTCCGGTTACAAAAACCTGTGGCACCCAACCTGCTGTGAAGCTGCTCGCTTCTCCCTGCTTCGACAGCGAGCTGGGCTCCCGGAGGGCTCATTGTGCAGCAGAGTCCTGAACCTCACCCAGGAACGTGCTCTTTTACAGGGTGGGGGGAATAAACATCTGTCCCTTGGAGGGAAGCATTTCTTACACAAAAAGTTGCAACTTTAATCCATTCCCTGGGACTTTTATATTTATGAGATTGCATTAGCTTCTCAAAATTCTTCCAAAATGCCTGCATGAAACACACCTTAAGATCCCTGAAGCAGTCTGATCTGCTTCAGTTCCCCTCAAAAGATCCTATGCATAAAACCAGAGCTTATTTGTTGACAACAGAGTCTAAATGCAATGTATTGCTTTGGCTGCTCTTTGCCTTTGTCTTGGATTGCAGCCTCTTCCAAAGCTTTGATTTCCAAATGACTTGTTAAGCTTTACCGGGCCTGAACATAAAAGCTGTACTTTTATGTTTCTTATATGGCATGTGGAATGCGGAAGCTCAACTTAACTGGGGATGCATCTCCTAAGACCTTTCTTCCTCTTGGGGCTCCATGTGTTGCTGCTTTATGAGAAGGCTGACTGGCTTCTTCAAAGCTTGTGTTCCTCTTATCAGAGAGGAATCAAACAAACGGGGAGTTTCTATGTGGGAGGCAGTGCCAACACTAACCGTTATTTCATCTGCAATAATAGCTCTGTGGCATAAGGGGCATCCACAGCCAAACTTACTGTTTTTCTTGTTTCTCTGCCAAGAGGATTTCCTGATTCCTGAAATTAGCCCCATTGCCAAGTGATACGGTCAGATCACGTGGTCAGCAGTCCTAATTGCTTTGGGAATACAGAATTCAATCAGCACAGACCTGCTCCTAAAGCACAGACTAAGGAAGAATTGGTCTCTCCCACAGAAGGCCTGACCTATCCATAATATAATATTAATAGCTGCACTGTTTATAATATGATTTTTTATATATATGGCCTGTAATATAATTAATTAGCCAGAGCATATTTTTATTTGAAAATTGCTTAAATACTGTTCTAATACAGAGGCAATTACAGCAGTATGAAGTCAACAAATAGCATGCTAGCTTATTCCTCTTTTCTGATAACACTCACTATGCTGACATCTGGCACTTTCATACCAGCATGTAACCATGGTGGTTGTCTCACTGTATGTAGCTTTATATGCACTGATTTAATTAAAGCTGCATAGTCTTGTAGTGTAGACAAAGCTTAAGACTTTCTTGTGGAGCAAAGCTGGATATAACAAGCCCAATTCTTCCCTCATGCTACCATAAGTGGGGATGCACAGAAGTCACCGGTCCCACACAGATGTAGAAGTAGGTCATTATGAATCAGGTTTGAAATCTGTAAGCAGTCACTCTTGATTGATATCACTTTATATGGCATCAAAGGCCCATTGTGCTAGGGAGAAGAACAGAAAGTACTATTATAACTAAAGGACCTTTTGTCTGTGCCCTCTGTGCAGAGAACCAGCGGCAAGTTTGGGTCGTCTGCCACAAGTCCACAGGTTTGCAGAAGCCAGTGCAAAAATACCACCTACCTACAATAGCTCATATGGAGAAACAAAGTTATTCTACCTCTGTCTTCTATGACTAGTTAGAAATGTAATTCTGCAGATTTTACAGAACTCTTGCTTGATTTCCAGTTACAATCTTTACTCAAATAGAGAATGATAGCTATTCACTCCACAGGCAGGATTTTTATGTGTTGATTTATGCCTTAAAGTCACATCAATCATCAGAAAAGAGGGATGTAAATAACAAACTTTGTTTTAAGATTAAAGCAGCAAATGATTTTTTTGAAAGGATAAGTAACTGTTTATTTAATCACAAGGAGGTCAAAATATACAGTACTGTATCATTCAGATGCTAGTGTGGATTAAAATGTCAAGCCCATGGTTCACCATCCAGATTAGCGCAGGGTTGAATAAACCACAGAAATCTTAATTTTCTGTAAAATTTATTAACTACAGTTGTTACAGAGTCTTGTGAAGCAGGGAAGTGCCTGGACAGCCTTGATTTTGGTTTTTATTAGGATTAATTACAAGTATGGATATAAACAAATATCTGATGAAACAACTAAGTTTCCTATCATCTGCAAAACATTAATAACAGGATTGTAGGTACAGCCTTGGAGTTAGGACTACAGTGGGGACACGGGTGCCCCCTTGTGTTCCTATTAGAACCTTAAATAGTTTTTAATTTGTTATCCCATCTCACCGAGACAAGATAGAACTTGTCTCAATCATGTAAAGCCTTTGCATTTTAGCGTTTTAATTTACATTAATAACCAATACGAAGCATAACTTTTAAACCACTGATTCTATTATACTGCAGACTTCTTGCTAATTTCAGCTCTACTGAAAACCACAGAAGGTGACTCGGTTGTTTTTACATTTAATTATAACATTTATCAAAGGAGATTTTTTTTTTTTTCCTGGCTGCTTTAAAGCTTTCTAAAGCTGAGGATTTGTTGCTCACGCCTTGCTGCACAAACTGCATTCCTTAGTCACATGCGTTTTTTTCTGCCATTTATTTAATTCACTGCCACTTCCTTACCTTACATACTTCTACCCTCTATAGACTTAAAATCATCCACATGACCTTTCTTTAAATATACTACACATTGCTTGATGATCTTTAGAGTTGCTTTCTAACATCTAATGAACCAACCCTGTAAATGATATACCTTAAATGATACACCAATGTTTGCTTTAGCCTCAGGCATTTGATGACAGCCATGTAAAGGAAAATAATGAGTCATCTTTACTGCAAGGGAGCTTACAGAGCGCTGCTGAGCCTTCAGCAGCCACACGTATTCATTACTTGGATTTCCCAGCAGGTAGGATAGACACTGGATCTGTTTGTACTTCCGCATCAGACATCCTTTTGGAGCCCTGCAGAATAAGATACAGAAATTTATAAAGATTTGCAGATATTTCAGAACGATTAAGTCTGGGATTATGTGTCAGAGTTTTGCTAGCAGATATTTTCCATTCATTTCACACCTCTGCTTTTCTTAATGTGCCCTTTATTTAGTATTTATTTAGTATGAGCACCATCTGTATCATGACAATCCCAGAAAGATACTGCTTGTGACTTTGCCTAAAATGTGTTGGTTACTTTAATATAATTTCCCCAGTTGGCATGGAAAGCAATTGTCTTTAGAAACTGGACTAACGTACCAGAGCCATGTTGCTTGTTCTTGTAGTATTGTAGTTTTGGCATAACTTTCTCTAAAATTTCCCTGGCCTAAACGGTTCACTGAAACCACACTAAGAGTCCTTCAGGCATGATTAATAGTGTATTATAGCCAGCCTCGGTCTGCTCTAAGTTAAAGGAACATTAAATACTTTCATGCATGACAGGTATTTGACAATGTTAGGGTGATAAAGCTTTTTTACACTACAAATATCATTCTGGTTTTGGAACCAGTTCAAGATACTAATCCGACTTAGATGAACGAAATGTAGAGATCTAGCTATACCAACTACGTTTTTGACCAGTAATTGATAAAAACTTGGCTGTAATTTAAGATGCCTTGACCTGATTTTACTGGCCTTGAAGCCATCGAAACTTCAGAACATAACAGCAGAATGGATCCACAAACACTGTTTCAGAGGTCACTGTTAACATTGCGTAGGATGCCAGTCCTGTTTGTAGCCAGATGCCTAAATCATTACACGCTAAGCAGAAAAAACAGCATGACAAAGCTAAAGGTGACTGCTGCGTGCTTTCCCTA
>NW_009260622.1:1956381-1957831 GCF_000687185.1 Egretta garzetta | reverse complement strand
GAGCTGTGCAGAATCGTGTGTGAATTGTCCTTTCACACAGTACATTTCACACTGGAAACCTGACTCATCACTTCAGGTCACCAGAGGACTATTCTGTGTCAGACCGGGAAAGAAAGAGCTCAGCTTCCTCATCCCCTTCAGAGAAGTAAAAACAGTGGGGTTTTTATACTGATTAGACTTCACCTCACTGATACGCTTTTAACTTTTCACCTTTCAAAATGTAAGTATAAAAAAGAGCAGCCAAAAACCACGATGGACTAAAAGAATCCCCTGTCTTTAACTGTAATCTTGTGCAGCTCAGCTGGCTGCAATGGGTTTGCTTCTGCTTACACCAACGTTGAGTTTGGAAGGTGCTCAGAATAAATTTTTTTGGCCACTTATATGTAGCAGCAAATGGAAGACACATTTTAAAAAAATGCAATAGGTTCTAATATCCATCAAACAATACCAAATGAGCTAGTCCTTCTAAATTTATCCAGCAAGCCTAAAAACCTACACATCCATTAAAGCACTTCCCACATTACAAGAGCAATGGAGTCTGTCAATTGTAGCTGTTCCTGTCTGATGCATGAAGGATATTATTTATTATTATTATTTATTTATTATCTATTATGCCATTTCTAGACTGATCTAGGAAACAAGATGATACTATTTGCCATTCTTCCTATAAACGGGTGAAGGAAGGAGTAGAGGAGGGGGAGCTCATTTCAGGTAATCCCCATTTTGACTCGTCTAGCACATTTGCAGAAGTGTCGTCTGTTATTTGCTTACACTACAGCCTTCCTGCTGCACCCATTTTCAAGGTGGTTGCTGATTAAAGCAGGAAGCTTTGAGGGAGACTGGCTGATGATTCTTGTTAAACTGGAATTTCCAAGTCCAGTCTGAAATAAAGAACTCTGTTCCCGCCCTTTTAACGGACGAATTCCAGCTCTGCCCTCAGATTCAGAAGCACAGGTACCACTGCCTCGCATTTTCTCTCAGTTACTTTGCATAACCCCTTTCAGTTCAGTGGAAGTTGCCTGCATTTGTGACAGCTAAGCTGGAACACGTTATTTTGGGCAGAGCACTTTAATTTTTTTTCAGAATATATTTTTTTTCCAGCTAGTGCTCAGAAGTTTGTGTCAGTACACCAGATACTCTGATCAGAATAGGTCAGAATAATTTCCACACACTAAGCACTCCCAGCTTCTGACAACTTCAGTATGAGTTATTCCAGCTCAGAAAACAATGTCATTAATCTTACGGTTGTTTTTTTTTTCTTTCTAATCTTTCTAAGACTCACTAAATACCTTTGCATTTTATATACCTTATAAATTAACCTGTTTTACCATAGGAACAGTCACTGGACATTATTGTCTGTGTGAAAACCACGCAGCCGGGCTGTAACGCCTTTTGCTTGTGTAAGCAGCTCCATTTCTATCACAAGTTTCAGTATTTGGTAGCCCAACTG
>NW_009260622.1:1933080-1956334 GCF_000687185.1 Egretta garzetta | reverse complement strand
AGCTTCTCACTCTGTGCCCTTTCCCAGAGGAGGCAATGGATTCAGGAGAGAGTAGTGTTAAAATAGCTGCTGTTGAAATAGCTCACCAGAAGGAGGAGGTGCTTGGTGGGCAGAGATTACATAGGCAAGTAAGGCTTGCTGGATCCCCTCTTAAAAATCTCCTACTTCCATTTTATCAGCATAAAGCTTAATTTTTCTGCTGAGTTGTTCCCAGATATTTGAGCCGGTATCTTGAAAGGGAAATTCTGGCATTGGTTTGTGTGTGATCTAATACTTTTAGATTAATGATTACACCTTCCTGGGGCTTAGTATGATCACCTAGGAGATGTGTAGATTATTTTTCAGAAGCATTGCAGAACTAGATTTCTTAGGTGTGGGTAATCTTCTTGCGGGCGTTCAAAAAGAAGCAGTAATTTTCTGAGAGATACTTTCCATACACAGACCTCATTGTCGTGAGTTTGGTTCCCTCCGCACCCCCCCGTTCAAAGGTCAATAAACCAACCAAATCAGCTCTCCTGTCATCAAAAACTTCACTCTTTTTTTTTTTTTTAAAGTTCTATCTTTTGTTAATGGGAGAGGGAAGTTGTAGGAATGCTATTGGCCTCTATAATTGCAACAGAAGGTAAGGGATTATACAGCCAAACTGTCTGGCATGCTACTCCAGCAAGCAAAAATATCTCACAGAACACCTCTTCTTCCTTTACCTTTATTCTGCAATTTTTTTCCCCCAAATGGTCTTTTACCTCTTCAGTCTGCTCCCTTGATCTTTTTATTGCCCTTTGAATGAGAAACCCTTTTTCCTGCATCTCTCTGTCTTTCTTGAACTTGCACATGAAAACATATTTCCCCCCTAGCTTGTACTTCCTCCTATCTCCCTTTCTGGAATAATTCTAAATTTGTACCTGTTGTTAAAGTCTATGAGAGATTCTTGGATACAGCTTGGATGAATGACACCATACAAAATAAAGTGCAATTGTCAACAGACAAACCCTTTCTCACACAGTGGCTACAGTGAGAATTTTGACAAAGGGGGGCTGTCAGTGCTTAATTTCAACAAATCTCCAGACTAGAAAAATAAATCTCAATTATCTCCAGAAATAATAAAAGTAGTTAACTTTTTCCCCATTTCTAGATAACCTATGCCGGAAAAACGTGGCTGTCTTCCTCCCCTCCAGCTGACGTAAGAAAGAGATCTGTTACCATCATCTAAGTGGTTTAAGTGACAGCACTCCCGATTTCACTGCTGGGGGGAGGTTGCCAGTACCCAGAGCAGGGTACGACACCTGCACACCATGCCTGTGAGCATGGATCACACCTATTACACATGTGCACAGATGTTGTGCACAATGGAAATTTCATACAGAATTTGGAGGCAAAGGGAGCGACGAAAGAAAAGTGCACATGAGCACGCATGTGTTCGATAACCTCGATCAGCTAGTATAATTCATAGATACAGATTAAAAAAATACCCTGGCTGTTCCACCTTGTGCCAAGGTAAAAGATTCCTCCTGTTGACTTCACTGGGAGCCAAGATGAATGGAAGCCAATGCAATTTGGAATTTACTCCAGGTAAGCTCCAGGACTTCCTTGCTCTTTTCCTACAGGAAAATCCCACTAATTCATGGTGGACCAGGATTTTACCCCGGAACAATGGAGATTCAACAGAAGTGGCTGAACTGCTGCTAATCAATATTGCAGAAAGTTATTGTTCTTTTGTTCTTAATTCCCCTTCTAATATGTAATTATGTTGGTAATGCAAATCGCCCTCTGTAGGACACGTAGTAATTCTGTGAAATGTGTGCAAATTAAACACTTCTTATGATGCGGAAAAACATCTGCCTCTCAATGAGTCATGCTGGTCTGTGGGGCAGCCTGACTTCATAACCCGGTTTCCTAACAGGGCTAATTTTCAAGTCATTCATTTCAAACCATTTCCATCTATATCGCTTGACTTCTCTTCTTTCAGACCTGGAGATCACCTAGCTCTTTTTCTTTCCTGACAGCCCTAGAAGCAAGGTAGGGAGGGAAAAAAAAAAAAGCTGTATGCCTCTCAGGGGAGCCAGATTCACTAGGCATCATTGCAGGCAACAGTTAAACCTGCTTAGGCTCTTTGCATCACTTGAAATTTGTGGTGAAGCTCAGTTTACACACAGGGTTTCCAAAAGATGCTAAAAATGACCCCACAGCTCTGTGGATTCATTGCTGTTGTGACAGTGTGGTGAAAAAGGAGCCAACTGCGTCCTTCCAATTGATTTATAAAAAGCAATGGAAATCTGCCCTCTTGCTGAGGCTTGAGAGGCAGTCCCAGGTCTAACTTGTGCTTTTGTTTCTACATTGGCCTCTGAATATGGACAAGGGAAAAAAAAAATTTCCATTTATTTAAGGCTCCGAGGAACCACCAGCTGCATCAGTAACACCAAGCCTGACAGAAACTCAGATTTTTTGTGTGCTGAATTCTTTCATTTCTACCTTTCAGGTTTCAGTGAAGGGGGCAGAGCAAATTTATGGTAAGATTTAACAAAAAAAAAGCAGAAAGCAAAAATACCACATGTATTTTTTTCTGGTGCGCTTTAACTAGTCTATAACTGATTGCTAACACAGGGAGCTGATCTTGTGGCCACTGTGCTGGTTCCCACTCACCCAGTGGTCTACCTTGATTTTTGACTTGCAGGGATTTCCCGCCTTGCAGGGGTGTCCCAGCGGCTCTGAAGCAGGAGCTGAACCACCATCATGGCAGGCAGCTTACTCTGGTAAACCGGCACCACCTCCACTTTTCCTTACCAAACACACCGTAATTTGTAGGTGGTTCAGTACCTGCTACAGGAACAGTTGAGTCAGCCCTGCAGCCAAGGCATGAGCCTCTCAAACAGGGGTGTGGGAACAATTATAGCTCTCCCACAGAAAACCGTACCTGCCTGTGAATCAGTACCCTGAGGCCCAAGTTTTCTTGTCCTTGCCCTTGCCCAAAAACTTGCTGCTGTCTGGCCTTAGTCCTGCAAGCTCCTTGTGAACTTGCACTCCATCCAAGCACATGGGTAGCAGCTTGCAGGCAAGGTGCTTAAATCAGCTGAAAAAATGACTAAAAAGATAAGATCAATTGAACGTACAAGGCCCTTAAAAAACCCTCCAAGTGACTGCCTCTTCTCTGTCTTCTTGAAGGAGGGTTCCTTTGAAGCGTCTCCTCCGTTCTGGATGGAGTCGGTCTCGGCCGCTTGCTGCTCCCTGGAGTCTGGCTGCTCCCTGGGTTCCTGTTTGCTGCCTTTCTGCTTGCTCAGCTCCACTGGAGGCTTCTTGTCTTTTGAACTCTCTTTGCTCTTTTGGCCCACAGGTTCACTTTCAGCTGGGGCAACTGGTCTCTCTGTGGAGTTTAATGTCTAAAGCAGTTTCAAACAATGGTTATTTTTAGTGTGAAATGTAAACATTTTTGGAAGGCGATCCATAAATACATTAAAAAATGAAAGGCCACCTGGCAGGGAGAAATCCTGCTATCCAACAGGTTTTCATTTACACAGTTTGGGATAAAATCCTGCAGCCCTGACTTGGGGAAGGACTCCCAGGGAACCGATAGAATTACTTACATGAGCAAAGACTGCAGGATTGAACCATCCCTGCACAGACTTGCTTTATTTATGTATACATCTATGCTGAAGCTGTTTTAGGAGGCAGAGAACATGCATGGAAAGATGCAGAGAGTCACAAGCATGTACTGCCAACCGAGACTCCCCCAGCTTCTGCATCCCAGGCTGTGAAAGCACCCAAAAAGTGCAAGGGAAAGATTTGGGAGGAAAAAAAAAAAGTAAAAGACACCATAAAGCGAAGGATAAAACCAACTCTCTGCTATAAAACTGCAGCGCTCCACCAAAAGATTAACAACATAGGGTTTGGCTATGGAAGGCCACAGCATCATAGAAAAGTTTGCATACAAGTGCAAAGAAGAGCTAGCAAATATTCCACAGATAAACAGAATGACAGAGCACCTATTTATAGTAAAGGAAAAGATTCTGAAACTCAGAGAAGTACAGGGTATGTTTGAAGTTCACGGGAGAAAAATCGGATCTGGCAAACAAAGGATAAGACAATGAAACTGTCACCGTTTGCAGAATAGCAATGTTTTTGCTAGGAGATCTGTTTGCAAATGGGATTCTCTTTTTTTCTTATGCAAAAAATCATATTGCCTTATTTATTAACATAATAATTAAAATAGCACACACATTTGCCATGTTGAAAAGCTGCAAATCTTACATCTGCCCTCAGGGCACAGCCCAGAGCTTAATGCTGTGTAATTTTTCCAGCTTTGGGGATTTTACCATTAGTCTTGAAATATTTGGTGTTGCTCTAAAGGCCTAGGGTTATACACTTACGTGACAGGCTTAGCTTTCATTAAAAACAAATACATTTTTAGACATCATGATTTCAGATAAAAACCTGAAAGCAGAAACTCTAGAGAAACAGAATGCAAATACACCTCTCAGCTATTTAGAAAACCCCCTGAAGCCACTCTAATTTTGGGGAAACAAGAATGAGAGGGGGTAGCAATATTACCACTGGCCTTTTTCACTTGATTCACCTTTCTTCCCCATCTGATCTTAAAAAAACCCCCACATTTAAATTATAGAACCTGCAACCATTTGATACCTTCAGTCTTGACCAGTTAGCTTAAGTCCTCAACAAAAATACGTGCTTGTGTTTAACTATTTCCTTTTCCGAAAGACAGACATACACGGGTATGTATTTGCTTACATCTGGATTTGTCTGCTTTTAGACTTAAAAAATACAGTCATGAAGCTGGTCTTTGCTCTAGTTCTGCAGGAGATATGTGAAGACGGGATGTGAAATCTGGAGATGCAGGTGATCAGCAGCCCCATACACCACAGGCAGGTACCATCTGAGCATCGGTAGTTTATTAAAGCAAACTCAGTAAGCTCAGACTACAGGAGAACTGTGGTCTGCCCAGGCACTGCACACTACCTGCCCCTTGTTCACCTCGCTTGACGAGAGAGACCTGCTTGGATGTGCTTCGGAGTGCCCAAGTGATGCGGGAGCTCTCCCAGCCCAAGGACAAACAGAACTTCATAACCGCAAATTTGATTCTGTCTCTCTCTTTCTGACTCATTTTAACTATTGGGCGGGAAGGTCTCAGTTGCTGAACCCATCGGTTAGTTTGACAAGATCCTTCTTTCTCTTATTTGCCTTAGATCGCTTCTGAAATGTTTCTCTTTGGTACAATTGCAAATGCGCACATTCAATTCAAAAATAACCACAGCACCCAAAATACAGCTCTGAGACTGGATATGTCTGAGTTCAAAGGTGCCAAAACAACTTCTAACCTTTATTAACACTCTGTGAAATCTGTGGGTTTATTCTGCGGGTGTAAAATTAGAGTCGAGTCTTCCTCACCACACGTGTTTGATTGCGTAGGTGCCTCATGGTTACAGCACCACAGCCAAATCTGAGCTGGATGCATCAGGACTATTTCTGTGAGCAGGTTTGGGCCTTTGATGTTAGTCAAACAAAACACTTTAAAAAAAATATTCATAATATATTTTCCAGGCAAAATAAGAAAAAAAATTCCAATCAGATAATCTCTTTGAGGTGTTTCATATTAACCTTGAAAGGCAGGAAATTGGCATATTTTATATTGATGGGAGCAGCTCAGGAAATACAAAGTGAAGCCTATGAATAATGAAACATGTTAATGCTTCTTATTCTAAAGGGTGATCTGCACCTGACAGATTGCTTTTACTCTCTCAACAGTTACAGTGCCACAAAAAAAAAAAAAAAAAAAAAAAAAAGGATTAACAGGAGAGTATTTTTCCCCATGATGTTACAGGAGACCTTAATCCAAGGCTGCTTTTTCAGTGCAAAAGTCAGACCCCTAAATTTCCACAGATTTGGGATCAGGGTTGTAATGCATTTCTGTAGCATACAGAATGGCAGTGATGAAAAGCGAAGAAGAATCACAGCATTCCAGAGACGTGAGAGCATAATTTAAGGAGGTAATTTCATAGAAATTCTAAAAAAGGAAAAAGTCAACAGCAGATAGAGGCTTCCTTGAGCTCTTCTGTGTATAGTAAAACTGTGCTAGTTTACACCAGTGCAAGTGACAGAAGAAGAAAGACGAATAAGTTAATTTAAAAAAAATGGAAGGAAACTGGCTACTAATTAAAATAATAAAAAGTAGATCCAGGACTGTAACTTTTACCCAGATCATTTCGCAAAGCTGCTATATGAAATACGGAATAAAATCACATAAGACAAGACAAGACCTTCTGTATTTAGGATGCTTTTAGAGCAATAAATCATAAAGATTAACCTTAATATCACTGGACATAATGAAAATAGGAAGAGTGAGAAAATAATTTTACTATTAATTTATAAAGGAAATAAAAAAGGAAATTCTGAAAGGTCAATACAACTTCAGTTAAAGGAAACCCCGTGTTTATACACAGAACTTGTGTTTTATCTCTCATTATTGAACCTGATTATTCTGGATATCTTGACTTGCACCAGATGAGGGCTTGACTCTCAGAAAAGGTAATAGCATTTGTATTTCTAATGAAAATGTGATTTTTCTGAAGCATTTTTAAAGCCATGAAGAATATAATGTAAAGGTCACATCCAAAGTTTTGGCTTAGTTTTTATGAACATAGAATGAAAGAAACAGAAACAGAGTAAGAAAAAATATTGTCACAGCTTTTGTTAAATTGCAGTAATGGTTTTCATTCTCACTTTAATTTCTTTTCTATAGAGTTTCCACCTAAATGATCCTTTCCTCAGCAGACAGGTAAATCAACAACATAAAAATTATTCTAGCTGTGTGTATTTAGTTTCACTACCTAAGCCAAGGCACATGCAGAAAGTAAAATAATAGCAAGAGAGATACGATGAAACTGAACGTAAAAACGCTAATTATTTTAAGAAAAGGAACACACCTGGAAGAAAGCATTTTTTTTAATCTAATAGCGACCCTTTAAAATCTTGTTTAATAGTATGAATAGGTAAGATAAATAGATAAGTAGAGAAATATGTAAATATATGAAGCTCAGTGAGCATGTAGCACTTTTCTTCCAGTGATTTTTACGTTTCAGAAGCTAGAGTTGTATGGAAGTAGGTGACAACAACCCATCACCAGAAGATGAAAAAATCCAGACACTTACTTGGTGACTGGGGCTTGGGCCATTTACCTCTTCTGAACTGGTTGTCCCTCCATCACCCTTGACTGACTAAAATAACAAAGGATTATAGGACTTCTAGCTGGGTTCCTGTTTGAGGCATTAATTTAATATGAAAACACACATGAATCAAAAACCACAACGTTTGTTTTAAGGATGCTCTTTACAACGCTAAAACAAAACCAGACATTTCAAAACCTCTACCAACACTTTGGAAATACCCGCATCTCCACGGCAGATTTTTGCTGTTCTTTTCTATGTTAAGTGGTTGTCTCTTGCAAGTCAATTTTTGCATTAAGGCCTGAGAAATATGAACGAGGCTGCAGCGGACCCAAGACCATATCAGCCAGTAAACGAGACCGTGCTATCAGCCCCGCCATGGTAGTTTTCTAGGAAAGAGCTTTTGCTTGCTTTTCAGAGACAAATCTGTCTCATAAGATCTAGTGGGATTTCCTTTCTAGTTAACAGCCATACTTAAGTGCATACCCCGTGAATAATTAAAACCCACTCAGCTTTATGGATATATTTTTTATATTTTACCATCAGCATCCATTTTTTGCAATTTTTGCTTTCCACTTTATGCCTTCTCTCTATATACATCTAAGTAACGGCCCTTCTTGGTGCCCACTCTTCCCAGCCAGGACAATCAGAGCAGACCCTGGGGCTGCAGCACCGGCAGGTCACTGAGAACAAACCTTGACTCTGAAATATGGTTTTAAGGTACAATCTCCTGTTTCTAGCTCAATTTAAAAATGAGAAAAACCTGTTTGACAGACCTAGCTCAATGAAAAACAATTACAAGATTTGTGACAATTACGTTAAGGTTTAGTTACGATTAGTAATATAAAAGAAACAAAAGGAATAGTATGTACATGTTTAATTAAAAAGTGTGTTAGAGGGTTCAACATGGTTTTCTCCTGAGTACCACATAATCCACAGAGCTTAGCAGTAAAGCATAAAATAAACTCCAGAATTTCAAAGTGCCCAATTTTAAATGTCATTTTTCATTGCATAAGTTCAATGAAAACAATGAAAGGATGTGACTTTTGTTCTAAAGATAGATCAGGCGGATTTGTGGTTTTCTGCAGCTTGTAGATTTGTTACTTGAAGCACAACAGTATCAGCTTGATTCTATGTAGGGTGTTAGTGCAAGGACCTATCGCAGTCTCTGATTTTCCTATAAAACCACAGAAAATCAATATGTAGCAGCGGCATTCATTACTTGTCACGAATTGTGGCAAAGATTCTCTTTCTGGATCATGCTGCTGCTCAGTCTTTTGCAGGCTTACGCTCGTGATTCTTTATCTGTGTAAGAGGTTGCAGAAATGGAGGGGAGGAAGCACAGTGTGGTCTGTGTTAACATTGCAGGATAGAGACTCAGTCCAGAGTGCATGAAGATGTATTGTGATAAGATCTAGTCTGCATCTCTATTTCAGTCAATCTTTAAATGCTTTCAGAAGAAAAAAAAAAGTTTATGCTATAACAGCAACCAATTTGTTACCTCCCCCCCAATAAAAAAAAACCAAAACAAAAAACCCCCTAGTTTAGACAACCTTTAGTAATATATATATTTTTTTTTTAAGCAGAACATAAATAACAGAATAAAGACCTTGAGGTCTTTGCCTAGACAAAGGTCCCTCTTGCCTTCAGTGTAACGTATACATAATGATGAGAAGGGTTGTCTCTGGAGCACTGCTACCCTCTTATCCTTGCCTTTGGTCATTTAGGATTGCTGTTGCTGAAAGCCTCCCGAAAGGGTTTTTTTCTGCTTTCTACGGCAATAAGGGTGGGGACAGGCAACAGACTTGCTACATTTTCATGAATAATGAAGGAAAATTAAGGTGGGACAACATAAAATAGTTACTCTTAATTCCAACTGCTGTTTATTACATAAAAGTTTATTTACATGGGGAAGGCCAGCAGAGACACTGCAGACAATTTGGAAATAATCTTTTTTGTTATTCCAGAAAGATATATTCTCCTTGGGAGCATCTCCATTAATCCAGAAACAGGACATTTTACATGCAGAGACCATACTCAATGCTATCTCAGACCAACCGTGCTGCCAGTCAACTTCCCAGCTGAGGACAAAGGCTACAGCCTCAGTTTACAGTAGGCAATTCTGCTCATTCTGATTAAAAAAATGCCATTTTACACCCATCTTATCTCCACAAAATATCTCAAAACAGACATTTTGAAAGGATTTCTCTTACCTAGCTTTGCATCTGTTTATATTCTATGGAGAAAAGCAAGACCTTTTGGGGCTCACATCACCTGACCCAGACCTTGAGGGGCTCTCGGACCTACTCACCCCCCCCTCAGTGCCTTTAAAGGGAACCTGGGGTGACTGACTCAGGTGTAGCCATTTCTAAATCTCAGTCAAGACATCTGCATTGGGTCTGATGTATCCCACCCTGTAAATAAGAAGATAGCCATATGATTTTGATTAATGAGGCATGAATGACTTTCAAATGGAAGCACAGGATTTCACAATCATGTAGGTGTGGCTTAGATAAAAGAACAGCAGTATTTCTTCATCTCTTACTGAATCACAGGGCTTTAAACTGATATTTTGTATCTTTCTATAATTTCCCAATAGTTTTTATAGCATTAGTTAACCCTCTCTCATTTTAAGCATAGCAATGACTTTTGTGACCTTTGCAACTGCAAACAATTTGTCACAAATAAGAAGGGATACCTGTACTGAGCAAGTCAGCAGGCAATCTTCAAGCTACACACTGCCTTCTCCAGACTAAATTACTCCTGGTTCTCGCCATGGCTATCTCCTTGTGTCAACAGTGATAACCATAGCGCTACGGATCTAAACGTCTGCTTGCTATGGGCCTGTGCCTGTGCTCTGGGAGCGGAATATGGCAAAACTGAGGCACACAAGAGCATAACTGACTTGCATCTCAGACTCAGGGTAGACTGAAGTAGAATTAAGCTTAATTTCCAAGTTCCAGTCTTGACTCCTAAGTAGAAGATAAGCTACCTTTTCTTAGGCACCTGGGTACTTGACCTGTGGTCAACTGTGGATAACTGTAGGTGTTATCAGAGTACCTTAGGATCATCTTCTGCAGGTGGAAGAGAAATCCAGTAGACAATCATATTAATGTAAAACTAAAAGTCAATCTCTTTCAGCAGCCAGAGCAATAATCCACCTATTGCCAGAATGGAAACTAAACAAGAAAGTATACCAGTAAACAGGAGCCTGGGTTTTATTGAGGAATTCCTGCCACATTCCTTCCTACTGACAAGCACAGTTTGTTTCAGAATCACAGAATCATAGAATGTTTTGGGTTCGAAGGGACCTCTAGAGGTCATCTAGTCCAACCCTGCAGTGAGCAGGGACACCTTTAACCAGATCAGATTGCTCAGAGCCCCATCCAACCTGGCCTTGAATGTTCCCAGGGATGGGGCCTCCACCACCTCTCTGGGCAACCTGTTCCAGTGTTCCACCACCCTCATTGTAAAGAATTTCTTCTTATATCCAGTCTAAACCTACCCTGCTTCAGTTTAAAACCATCACCCCTTGTCCTGTCATAGCTGGCCCTACTGAAAAGATTTTCCCCATCTTTCCTATAGGCTCCCTTTAAGTACTGGAAGGTTTCAGAAACCATAAGTACCTGTGCTTGTTAAGATCCGACCTTATAAGAATTCATGGCATGCTCCATCTGCAGCAAGGCAGGAGTGCTCCAAGAGGAGTACCTGCTGGATGAGTCAGTGACCTGCATCACAGGGATGGCATGGTTTGTGCAGGCTCTGATGCCACTTCAAGGCATTTCCCACACCTCTAGGAGCCTCCTGCCCCAGCATCACCTGGGGAAGGTGGAACACCACAAGGTATGTTTAGGAATTAGCTGAGGTTTGTCCAGATTTGCAAGTGAAAGGGGTTGAACAGATGCAACCACGTGAAGACATAATTTTATCCCCAGTGCTTCAGGTAAGAGGCACTGAGGATTGAGTTTCTCACACGGGTAGAAAGCACAAGAGGTTGGTCTGATGTCAGGCCCTTTGATGTGCTCCTCAAATTCATGCTGTGGCCAGAGCTGCAGTGTAAACTCTCATATGTCTCAAATTAGTTTTCAATTAACTAGCATTAGTATGAACAGCAGACTAATGACATTAGCATGAGGACTAGGGAGGCTGCAAATGGCAGCTTCCCAAAATGTGCAAATTACTCTGCCCTGAGCTCCACAGTGCCAGAATTACGCTGCTACCAAGACATGAGCTAGCTATTGCAAAGCTGGCTGGGGAATTCCTCTACTTTATGGCTGTTACTGTAGGGTAGCCAGACCAAGAGAAAACTACAATGGAAATGGACCTTTTCTGAGTGGAAATTATACCTTCCAGTACACAGCCCGCCAGCATAGCTATTCTGAGCAAAAGGGCCTTATTAGACATCTCTGCAGTGCCCACCTCAGCTCTCAGCCCCACAGCATGGGAGCTTCCCCCACTTTTCCCTGTGAGAAAATCAAGGTTGTGTTGGAGTCTCAAACATTTCACGCATTTTCAGCACTCACCACTAGTTCAAAACCTTTACAGAATCTAGTTGTTTAGCAGTGGCTTAAAATCCTTCTGTCTGCCTTCAGAACCAGAAATACTGGCTGACCAGTTGGCATGAAGCTGTAGGGCAGCTACAGAGCTCCGACTGCGTGCAACTTCATGGCAGTGATCCAGCGATACAAAAGTTATTCAGAGGAAACAGCCTGGGACATACTTCAAGGACAGTAAATATATCAAAATAATCCACGATCTCTTTGGAAATAGATAGCTAAAAGTAGAGCAGATGAATACTAAAGATTTCAGAAGGCTGCAAAACCAGTCACACAGTAAATACAATTCTGTTTCCCCTGTGGGTAGCTGTTTGCCTACATACTGGTTCTGTCTTTCTAAGCTAAAACCTGGATTAAACCCCTGCTCTGATTAGAGCAGCATTACATCTACTGCTTTTTACACAACTCTGTTTTCTTCCATGGTAAATAAGATGGGTGTGGAACAGCTTTATTTTCTAATCAGTGCTATTTTTTTGGTAGGTTGACATGATTTGAAGTCATGGCTACCACAGCTGTCAGTGTTTGACACACATTGCTCCTGAGTCACCGTCCGCATGCCTAGCATGTGCCATGGTGACGAGCCTGTATGCAGGATGACCACAAGTCCCCTTGGATTTAGGAATAAGGTTGAGATTTTTCCAAACTAACTAATTTTGTAAAGTTTAATTTGGAATTAAAGGTACAATTCTTGGCTGATATTAAGAATTTTAGCTTAGGTCCTCAAATACACCAGAGTAGCTATGTAGTAATGCTGAAGAAGAAATAGTAAGTGTACCCATCATGGTCTGGGCTGAGGCTAGTAAACAACTGAACAAAAAAAATACTGTAATCTTTTGGAAATAAAATATAAATCAGGATTTAGGGTGTTGCTTGTACCTTCTAGGGTCTGACTCATGAAATTTAA
Source organism: Egretta garzetta (assembly GCF_000687185.1). NCBI lineage: Eukaryota > Metazoa > Chordata > Aves > Pelecaniformes > Ardeidae > Egretta > Egretta garzetta. The sequence goes on along the minus strand of NW_009260622.1, from coordinate 1,943,702 downwards.
CCACTGACAACGTGACTGTTCACAGCTGAGCATACCAGCATGTACCTGAGAGCAGACAGTTCGGACAGCCTGGGCCATTTATGACATTGTGTTATAAGAAACTATGCTTATATCACATTTTAATCTATAAGCTACTCTGATGCCCACACCATGTAGCTGCCTGAAAATAAAGCAGCATTGATTAAAAATAGAAATCTTTCATACACATTTGCAAACCTTGCCAAAATAGATCAATTGCTATATAAATCCTCAAGGCCTGCTATAATTTTAATCAGAGAAGTGTTAGTTCTAGACTTGGATTATTTTCCTGGCCACTTTTCTAGACTCTTTTGAGGAATACTGTCTGGCTGTTGTTTGTACACAAATCCATCAGGCTGGCTCTTCATGCCTATAGCCACAAGAGGATACTAGCCACATCATCGCCTCAGAGTTTTCCTTCTTCCCTCCAGCCCTCTGGGAAGGAAGATGAGATTCTGCTTTGTGCCTTTCTTTTTTCCATCTAATGTATAACATCTTTGAAGCAGCAATCACATCCTTTTACATGGCAGTTTAGCTAACCTACATAAGCTGCCAAAAAAAGTTTTAACTACTAAAAATACGACTCCCTGAAGCAAGCACAGGACTTTATGGTGCTGCCCAGGGACCTTTGGTGCTGGGGTGGCTAAGAGCAGATGGTTTCCTGTAGGAGCATCTGCCCAGGTCTTGCATCACCCAAGTAGAAGCAGTTGGGGAAGCTGAAGGCTTCCTTGGTGGCAATCACGAATGCTGGGTAAAGACCCTGGAATGGCCTTGTGCGACATTGGAGGGGGAAAAAAAGAGGCCAGCGTGGAGGGCAGGGAGCCGGGGGTTCGTGGGGCTGTGGCAGCCCCAGGGCTGGGTTGGGTGAAGGAGATGCAGAACGCAAAATGCACGGGGACGCACGGTGCAGGGTCACGCACCTCTGGAAAAGGGCATGGCCGCACTCCTGCACTCTTACAGACGTTTGTTTTCCGGGAGTTTTCAAGAATTACCAGCCCCAGCCTTGCAATGAATGCAGCACTCAACTCTCGAAATTCAGCATTTTGCTTACCAGCTTGAAAAACTTCCTCAGGTTTGCTTTGGGGGTTTTACTTTCTTCTCTTCTAGGTTTCACTTCTGCGGCTTCTGGGCTCTTACTCTCATCTTTGTCAGGAGCCGCAGCTTCTAAAGACGTGTCTGCTTTTTCATTGCTTACGATCTCCGCTTCTTCCGATGCATTCTGGGGTTATTTTTGGCAAATATTAAGAAAGTGGAAAGAAATTCAAACTTAATCAGTGAGGTTTTGTGGTTGTTGTTTTTTTTTTTTTTTGAGAGAGGTTACAAGCAAAGTGCTTCAGCAGTACAGTAAGTTGGTACATCACGAACAAACGTGGCATGAAAGCATTCTCAGTGTCACTGAATCTGTACAGGATTCTTCAGGAATTTGATTCATCCCAATTCAAAAAATGTATATAAGCTGGTGGGATTTTAAGCACTTGTTTAAACTGAAGAAATAGCCTTTCTTGAACTGCAGGACCAGTTCCAAACCAATAATTCATCTTTTATTATGATTTAAAAAGAAAACTTAGACAAAATTACTCAGGCTTACAGTAATATGTGCCATGCATTGATGACACTCAGGTAAAACCAGTAAAAAGGAGACAGATCATACCCAGGAGTTTGCACACAAAAGAAAGAATAGGATTAAGCAATTAACACACACCATGGGCTTTATTAATTGTTAAAACTCTGTTTAGCACCCTTCTTAGAGAGTGAAATACAGAATTGCAGTGTCCCAGCCATAGCATTCTCAGGCTGCTCACATTCCCAGCACTAGCTCCTCTTCCCAGTTGCAAAGCTGTAAATGACTTCTCGAGGTACAAGGTAGTTAAGTAGCTCATCTATTACTTCTCTTAATCCCATGGGTCACAGTCACCCTCTTTGATAGTGATGACCCTCATTTGAATTCAAGAAAAGCGGCTGGGTACTCAGCACCATTGCCTGTATAAAAGGATTTTGGGTCCCACTGAGCTTTTGTGAATTACTGGAAAGTTCCTGCTATTATAACAGTATTTCAGCCAGAGGTATGCAGTTTGTAAATTCCTCTGAAATATGGATCCCCAGAAGATTTATTGATTAATCTCCTGCATGTCTCATTCCACAGCCATCTCGAGGCTGTCCTGGGAATGTTCAATGTGTTCAACCAGACCTGTGCAGGGCCGATGGTGCAAGCAGGAGGCACGTTGCTGCGGCCGGAGGGGGAGGCACGGCTGGGCAGGAGGCTGAACGCCCATTTCCTTAGCTGACTCTTCTGCACCAGTAAATAACATTCTTCTGTGCCTTCAAGAACTACTAATGAATTCCCATCCCACTGCAATTGTATAAAGAATTATGTTGCCTTCTGCTAGTATGCTAATAACCAGCTAATCTGACCTGAAGCAAGCCCTTTATCATGCTGTAGCTTATTGCAGAAAGGTACAGAACCTTGTGAAAGCAGGATAAGTTGCAGCTTCAGCCTCCAATACTGAATTAAATGGAAGCAGTTACCGTAGGTATTGGCATTTCAATGCATGCTGCTGCTTAAAAAAACAGCATAGTTACAGCTGAAATGCATACTATGGCTACAATAGGAAAGAACTGCTGTAAATAAGTCAATTATTTATATTTCACAATTTTTACATGTACTTTACAGGAACTCACGTGTAATGCATACCCGTAGTTATTTTGGCCAAATTAATTTTAGCCACATGAACATGAGAACAATTTAAAAGAATACACCAAAGGTTCTCTGCCGCCCCAGATCCTGACTCAGAGTGGCAAAAGGGACGCCTCCCCCAGCAGCCCCTTACAGTTACATATACTCTCCCACTTGTCTTCAACTCAGCGATCCCCTTTGGTTTACCAGCCCTTGATGGATTTTTTCCTACAGAAATTTAGCTAAACAATTTCTAACTGCTATAAATTCCTGACATCCAGCAGCATCCTGTGGCAAGGAATTCTACAGCTCAAGTATGCTATTTTTAAAGAAAAAAAAAAAAAGTACTTTTTGTTTGTCACTAAATTTCATTTGATACTCCCTACTGCTTTTATTTTGAGCAACATCTGATCTTTCCTGTTCACCTTCTATGTTACAATAGTCATTCTGTATGCTACTGTCATCTTCCTTTCTGAGCAAAAAAAAATAATATCCTAATTTACGTAGGTCTTGATACAGAAGCCATTCAATATATTTATGCATTCATCTCTCAGTATTTTACCTTTTAGTTCTGCCATGTTCTTTTTGAGTTGGGGGCACTCCACATGCAGGATGGGGACTCACCATGGACTTCTACAGCAGCATGAGAGATTTTGCTTTGTTCTTTACCCCTCTTTTGTAGAAGAAACAAGCATTTTGGGGGTCGGGTGGCGGGAGAAGAATGATGAAGGAATAAATATTCCTTGTCCCCTGCTGCCTGAGATGACTGCAGCACAGCCCACTTCCCCATGGAATTGTAGATTTAATTTATATTTATGAACATTTTTGAGATAATCAATCTATAATAATTTTAATCTATATTTCTGCCTATTCACACATACATATAATCAATTCGCCATCTATTTGCTTGAAGGAAATGATTCATTGCATGAGTCGAAACAGTGGCTCAATAAAGCAGCAACCTAGCTTCTGGGAGCTCATCATTCAAAGATTACAGTTTGGGATCATATTACTGCTACGCCACTACAGCTGCAACCCAAATGAGTTTTGTCTCTCAAGCTATCTCTATGCAACGGCCTTAGGGTCACTACTGGTAACAAATGCATCCTGGGGCAAGATGCCAAACTCTGAAAAGCACTGTATTTAAATAGAGAAAAGAGCTAAGTGATAGTCAACTATTCAGAGAGATTGATTTGTTTAAAGTAATTGGTGACTTTTTGTACATTGCTTGATGGATTCCATAGGAGGCTTTAGGAAAGTTTAAATCCCATTTTAGAATACCTTATTTTTACTACTTTTTTTTTTTTAACTTAGATATCCAATATACCTATGCAGTTCCTTTAATTTGGTGCTATTAGGCATATCAAAGTTGTTGCAGAAGTTAAAGGTTATCTCATCTGAGATCTTAGGCTTGCTATTAAAAATTTTATGAAAAAGTTCTTGTTGTTTTCTCCAGGAGTCACTCTCATATACCCATCTCCCCCTGTAAGACTGAATTAACTGATGTTGAAGATTTTATTTTACAATTTTGTGTTCTCAAAATATCCCTGGAGGCCTAGTCCAACCTCCTGCCCAAAGTTGCCAAGGAACTTGTCAAGTTGAGCTTTTAGTACCTCCAAGGCTGGAGGTTCTACAGCTTCCGTGCAATCAGATGAGGGTATTCACATGTACTGGGACAAAAGGAAACTCTAGAGACATCGCAAAATCCTCTTGAATAAGACTGATCAAGGTGACAGATTCTTGGACACTGATGACACATGGCCATGGTATATCGTGTACTTCAGAGATGCAGAGAATGCATGTGCACGGTCTTTCGGCAGAAGGGAAAACCCCTTTCAGCTAAAAAGGTTTTCTGACATACTTTTAAGAACAGAGTTTTTATTTTCTGTTCCTTTTTCCCCTAAGAAACTGGAAGAAAAATTTCCATTTGTGCATTCAAGAGAATCGCCAAGGTGTTTCTGGCAGGAATTGAAAGTGTAATAGGAAGAGCTTGACAAAGATAAAAAATCAGTAAACTCTGAATGATGTTACATACTCTAGAGCAACGGGGCTAAGTTACTTCTTTACTTCACCTGGGAGAAAGACAAAAATTGTATCAGGTTATGAGACTAGTTTTAGGATGAAACTGCATTTTGTATATAATAATAATTTGCAAACTGCCCAGCTTATGAGATTCACGAGTCTTTGATGCATAAATGTTCTCATAAATGCAAGTTATCACCTGATCTCTATAAATTGCATCAACTGAGGTTCCTAGATTCATGGGTCAAAATTCTGCCTCCAGTTTCCTTAGACACAAATTGTAATCAATTCAACCTAAGTCAGCAGCTCTTGTTACACACCACAGAGAGTATTTTACTTTTGACTAGGTTCTTTGTTTCACTATATTTGGGAAGCATTCTTCCATCTCTTAAATGACAGTGTACCTAGTTTCCTCCTAGTAATAAGCTTACTTAAAACAGTTATGGGGGAAGGTTTGTGTCTACTCCGAGTCTTCTTCTGGTTCTTGTTTTGGGGAACTATCACTGCACTATTTTCTTATCTAGGTTCCTGACTATACAAACTGTTGCCTTATGAGAGCATAACTTATTTTGTGAGATAGGAGTTTTCCTTTTGCTTGCTGCATCTTTCCTCAAAATTGAGGTAAACACTATACCCTGCTTTGATCTTGTGCTAGAGTCTGAGCTGGCACTCCCCACTGCATTTCATTAGACCCAAGGAGCAGTTCTTCTATTTTTCCTGGGTCATACCTTCTTTATGAAGCAGCTTTTCTTTTTTCTTAACAATATATATGAGATGACCTTTTGCTCAAGAAATTTCCACTTAAAAGACCAGTCATGCTTGAGATCTGTTCCTGCCGCTTGCAGGCTCACCAGCAGGAAGCAGAGAGGGTTAGAGAGACTTTAATCCACCTTTCTGCCCTCCTTTGCCAATGCAAAGAGGACAGAGGTTGCTGCAGTTAAGGTGGCTCAGCTTCAGCCATCACCATGCTCAGGGACCTCCACCCTGAAGCCCCTTGTGCCCTACAGCTGCTGCCTGAAGGTGCCACTCAGCAGGTCTTGAGCTATAATGGCTCAGATTATTAACTAATTAGTATGAACCCCTCAGCTTACAGTTAAACCACACTGGTCTGTAAAGAGCCCAGGAGCGTGATTCTGACTTGCAAGTCCTATTGGTTTTATTCACTGGGTTGAGGAGGTTAAGGGCCCTCCCTGCTGTAAGGATGCCAGCAGCCAGGTTGTGAAACAGCCCCCAAAAGCCTGGTGCTTATTGTCCTCCTCACTCCCCCGACCAGGGAAAATTCTCATTAAACTTTCTTCATTTATGTACCCAGAAAAAAATGCCCAGAATCTCCTTCTCTCCTGGGACATATGGGACCTTGATAAACCCTCGGTAATTTTAACATTTATCTTGCATACTCCACCCAAATACTTATCTTTGCTTTCCTATGGCAGAGTATGGTTGCAGGCTCAGCAATAAAAGGTGTTATTCTGCTTCACTTAATAGCTAACCAGTTTGCCATTTCTATTATCAGTGCATAAATAACCCTCAGTAGGAAAGGGCATGATTTTTCTGTGTTTGTATGGAAACAGAACTGCAACAGCTTAAAATTCTATTTTTTAAAAAATATATCTGCTTTTAAAGATAATTCACAGAGCAGTCTAAATAATCCTCCCTCAATCACCTTCCTCCATCATTTACTGGCTTGCTTTGATCAGATATAAATGAAGCGTCATGTTTCTCTGCCCTGATCTACAATGTCTTGAGAATCAGGTTTCCAACACAAATATGTGAAATTACTGACTGTACTTCTCTATTAATATTCCTTTGTATTTGAAAAATAAATGGTAGTATGGCAACATTTGAGTAAGAGTTATGAAAATTCTTGTGCAGACTGATCAGGAAATGGGGCAAATACAGTCGAAGTGGGTTCCATCTGAGGAGCTGAATAAAGATTTTATTTCTTTTTCTTTTATATATTTATTCATCTGTAGTCAGAGCAGCAGCATTAACTGCAATGTGTTGACAGGCACTTCATTAGCTTTACTTTGAAGTGAAAGCTCATCAGAAGATAGATATTTGAGAGACTGCTTGGAAAGAGAGGAGCTGGATCTGCGTCCTGGATCTATTGAGTGTTATGGTTGCTATTTGTTAGTTCAAAAGGAAAAACTACACACGACTGAATTATGCACCTATTTGGAAAAGCTGCTGGCTTTGGTTCTCTATCCTAGGAAAAGGGCAGTGCATTAAGGGTGCCAGAAAGATAGATAAAATCACTGCAGAAAAAAAGACGACAGAATCCTCAAACCAAGCTGAGTTTGAGGCTAACCTGTAGTCTAAGGACTTTTTTTTCTTAGCTTCAAGCTGAGTGGGTCACCAAGGTCTTTCATCAAAGGAGATATAATATTATTTTCTGTCATGAAAATCCAGTAAAGCAACACCAGCCTTCTATCCATGAGGATTCAATGCTCAAACAAGGCAGTTGGTTTGTGGTTTTTTTTTTTTTTTAATCCTTCAGACCAAATTCAGTTCTCTACTCCAGAAACGTTGCAAAACCATTTGGCCTTTGGATGATTCCAAATCCAAGAAGTTCTAACTAAGCAGAAATGGCCTCATTTTACAAGGTAAAAAGGCAGATTTCATGGACTATTGTAGTTCAGTGCATTTGGGTAAATGATTTAACTAACCCCTTAATATTTCTGGTAGCAACCAAAACCTGCTCAGAGTTGTAGAGAGTTCTCTACACTTTCCATTCACTGATGTAAGCAGCTTTATTTTAATGATGATGTAGGATAAATTAAACCCAACAGTATGAACAAGCAGTGAATAAAAATTTTGGTAGAAGGTTTATACCCTTGAGATGCTTGAGAACCCAGAACTTCATGTGAAGATTATTGTGAGATTAAAAAGACACAGGGTAGTTACCTAGACCTAGTTTAGCTTAGCTATAACATGAGCTATGGGGAGCTGGTGTCCACTATGGGCAGAACCTATGTTATACAGAGCAGTAAACCATCTATAACCACATTAGTTTGGGTTAATCCTTCACAATAAGGTTTTGAAATCTTACCAAGATATTATCAGATGCATGTATTTTTTTTTCAAACCATCACTACCAATTGCTCCTCCCCAGGATTGATTTTCCACTATTTTTCTGCAAGAAAACTTTCCTTTCTTACATGCTTTTTCTTTCTTTCTCCAATACACAAAAGGCCTTGTTACTTCATTATGAAAATACTGAACTTCAGACCAGATTTATTACTCTAAGTTTTACACCGAAACTGCATCTGCCAGAAGGCCTCTTTTTTTTTTTTTATTTCACCCTGATGTTCAGCACACATCCTGCTTCCCATCTCTGTTTTCAAATAAGCCAGACAACTCGGACAGAGGAGGAGGTTTCCGTAGCAATAATAACTGTATAAAAACCCCTCCCTCTCCCTCTTCTTCACAACTTTCCGCTCATTCCAAGTACCTGATTCACCCAGTTCCACAGGAAATTAAGCCCAAAGTAGCAAGCATTTCAAGCTTAGATTGTTTTCAAGCATGTTTACTCTGTAAATATCTAAACACCTTTGTGGGTTTTTTTAATGTAAGTAACATACCCAAACTGTATCTCCAGTATCCCTGCCCAGTAGGGAAAATCCAGCTACAGCAGCTGCAGGGCTACCCACTCTGTCAGCATCTGTGCGTTTGGAAGCATTTCATTTCTGGGATTTGAACTTGAACAGAAGCCCAGGAAAGCAGTTATTCAACATACAGTGATTCAGTGAAGTTTAATACAGCTCTTCTTTAAATGAAATGAGAAAAGAATAAGCCTTCAGCTTATAAACCACCGAGGATCATGGAAACAGGAACCATATTTTCAAAGTTAGTCCTAATTTTAGTTAAAATCATTATTTAACCTGAGGAAAGAACATTTCTTCCCAAGCAATCGACCTCAATCCCCAAACTTAAAGACTGATCCACTCTGGTATGAAACTCTTTCTATCAAGTAAGAACGAACCCACCAGATTCCAGGTTTTCAGCCATTTAGAACTAAATCAAACAGTTCTCAGAAATGAAATATGTTTTTCTAGCCCTATCTCTCTTAATGATATAATTTGGTAAAGAATATTATAACGTCTGTAGGATTTTTAACAAGTGTGTTGAATTGACAGAATAACATTCCTTCTTCCACAATATCATTCAAAAATAGTACAGACAGGTTTAAGAGACTACAGTTTGATAAGATCCTTCTTCAGGAGTCTAACTGCCATTGCTAGCCATGTATATCTGCGACTGCTCAAAGCTCACGTACGCATTTGTAACTGTATATATCATTTATGCCCCTCGTGTGTTTAGCACGTGGGACATTCTCAACTTTGCAGATTTGACTGCTTTCCTGTAAGTCTACGCTTAGCAACAGCTCTAGACGCTGTGTGAAGATGGAGCTGTGGGATGGACCAGCCCCGAAATCCAGACATACCTTTTTCCAGAAGAGCTTGCTCAGTGGCATAGGAGTGGATGATGCTTTCTCCTTCGTCACCTCTTTGGGGGATTCGGTGGCTGCTGCCTGCTGTTGGGCTGCAGGCTCAGGGGCTTTTGTATTCTGTTTAGTTGTCTGGGGCTCTTGAGAGGAAGGGACATTTTTGTCTGATTTTACAGAGGTGACAGGCTGCTGTTCAGTGCTCTAGAAAGAAACATGAACATACAGGCTATCGGAAACGTGTGAAGGACAGGAGTGTTGCAGCATGTTCAGGCATCACCTGGTACAAGAGGCGAGCATGCAGCCGACCACCAACGCACAGGACACACCAAGCAACAAGGTGCAGCTCAGGAGCTGCATCGCCCCATCCTTTCAGATGAAGTAATGTCTTGAACAGAGAAAGCAAGTTACATAGCAACCCACCTTTCATAACAGAGATGATTAATTGATTAAGAAACTAAAACAGTGTCTTTGAGACTGAAAATGACAGCAAGAATAATTACCCTTTGACTGCGTTATTCATACAGATAACTTGAATCATCCTACTCACTTTGGTATTAGTTGTCTGTTGGGTCTCTTTTGCAGCCTGAAGGGAAACAAAACACAAAGACAAGTCTGTCTCTGGCAATGTCAGCACTCACAGTTACACAGTTCAGGAATTGTCTGTGTCACAAATTATTTTATTTTTAGTGAATGTTTGTGAAAGTCCTGGCTCCTGCAACCATGGAAACTGATCTCTGGCAGAGGCGAGGCTGCCTGAAGGGACTGCCAGCTCGCATCCTTCTACCTGCGGCAGCATTGCAGCCTGGTGTCGAACTGCTTCGTGCTCATGTTACTGTGCTTGCAGTCCTCAACTTGTTCTTTAAAAACACAGTTTCTTCAGGTAAGACGCTACACAGAATTTTAAGATATTAGCAGAGATTTCTTTTTCTGAGCTGGGTCTGTGTGTGCAGCTTTCCGTGCACAGGTAACAACCAGAGCTGGGTGTTCTCCTCTGGGGGAATTGCATACCAGTCAGGGACATGCTAATATCGCCTGCAATGCAGGAGGCTTTGCTTTCTGGGATACAAAACATAGGCAGATGACTGCCTGGAAATGAAGGGCACAGAACAGCAGTGGCTTTATAACTTAGAAGCAAGAATGGCAGCTCTGCAGATGGTGGAGGTTGGCTTAGTCCGTCCACTCACACTTGTGCGTTAGGTGGGATTTACTTTTGTAAAAAAAAAAAAAAAAAAAAATTACAGCAAATGGGTCTCCTGCTTCCATCAAAATACACGAAGCCAGGAAGTATCCAGTTTGTTAAACTCCTTCCTGGCCAGTGATATGTATCAGTAACTATGGACCCCAACATCCAGCGTAGCCTACGCTGAAGGTGAGTATCTGAGCTGTGCAAAAAGAGGAGCAGCGAGCCACAAACTCACACAAGCGTGAGCCCAGCTGCCCTGGGTTTAGGCAGCCTGCCAC
>NW_009260622.1:1915397-1933062 GCF_000687185.1 Egretta garzetta | reverse complement strand
AAAGAATAGATAAGGGTTATTTCTGCAGGAGCCAAGAACTTTTTTGTGGTTAGCTCTAATGAACAAGATCCAGAGCAAGTGGTAAAAAGTAGTGCGATGCCATGAGCTGGCTTCAGTACTAATACTGAAAATAGGTGATTAACCCTTCCATGTAAAAATTCCATAAATAAGTACGGTTATACTGCAAAACTGGCATGCAATGCGAGGCAAATTAAGTGGATGGGAATAAAAGAACTGACAGGGACCCAGCCAGTGCCATCCAAACTCAGCTGTTGAGGGCAAATGGCCAAATCCCATTCCATCAGCTTACGTTATGGATTAACATTGGATGCACATTGCTGTTTGAAAATAGCATTCACAAGTTACATTAAAGTTAGTATTTGTGTAAACACAGGACACCAAAAGACAACATTTATTAACCCAGGAGTAAATATTTTCTTAACTAAGGTACTGAGAAGTGGATTTTGGAAGATTTAGAGACAGAACTTTCAGAAAGGATGAAGTGCATAAAATTAAATATGACTACATATATTAAATAGATCATTTCCAATAAAGGAATTAATTACCTATTTGTCTGGTTGACACATCATGCTAAGGCATTTCAAATGAAAAGAGATAAACAGAACTATTCTTTTTTTTTTTAGTAGGGGCGATAACTTCAGGGCTTGCCTGTCACATCACTACTCTGACCTGAATTTCTACTTTCAATCAGCCTTACAAGCAAACTGTTGGCACCATTTTAATCAACCTCTTAATATGGCATGATACCCCACTTATTGCTTCTGTATTTTGTATGTGGAAAAAGAGCTGTGAAAATAAACTTAGAAACAAGAAAAAGCTATTTTAAGAGTAATAACATTTTATAAGACAGATTTTATTACTGTAAAAATTTAGCACTGTTGCATTCCTTCAAGATAACTGCTTTCATTCCTGCCCAAAAGTCTGTCAAATAGCCAAAGGAAAACCAATCCTCAATCCCAACAACTCATTACAAGATTTTAAGCTATTGTACAAGAGACTTAGCACCTTAAAAAAATGCTAGCTAGGAAGCCCTAATTCACGATGAACAAGTAATTCATGTTTTAATTGTACTAAATATAAAAGCTATTAGCTATCAATGTAGAATACACAAGATGAGATCTTAACTTTAAGCTGTTGGCAAGAACTGTAGACTTAAAACCACTGGGAAGATCATTATTCCTTCAGTAATATGCAGATGACATTTTTATCTCAAAAATGAGATAGTAGAAAGAACATTTTTGTTTTGAAAACGTCTTAAAGAACTCCCTTTGCCTTCTGTCCTCAATTATAAAGCCCACTACTCACCAGAAATTCCATGTGGGTGTTTTGAGTGAGCATTAAATATTAATTACTTTCCTCCCCCAGTGCAAGGGTCTCTGCTTCTGCATTCTTTGGGCTAAAACACTACAGTTCTCTGCCTCAGCACATCACAGCAGATTATCCATTTCAGAGGATGCAGAAATGCCCAAATATGGACCTTGAGACCAAAGCTGAGGAAACTTTTTCAGTGATTTTTTTTTTTGAGAGAGAAAAGCTAATGTCCTCCAAAACAACTGTTTGCCCAAAAAGTGTGCATTTTGAACAACTTTAAATCTTTGAAACCCATTTTTTTTGCAAATTAAACTTAGAATTCAGTCAACAATTGCTTTTCTTGTTTTCAGTGAAAAGTAACTATTTTTGAAGGAAATGCCGTGTTCTAACCTTCTCTGTGCCCTCCCAGATGCCCCAGTTCACTATAACATGAATTTTAACCACATGGTAGTGGATGTTAATGCAATTTGTATCATAAAGCCTTAACTGTAGTCACACTGAGCCTTTAACCCATCCAAAAATTGCAGGTGCTGTTCATATCTATATAATTCAGTGTTTGTCAGTACCTTTTACTTTATTTTTAAGTGGCCAGGGAATTTTAGTCAGTGTTAATAAGTGTAACTGGGAAGCACATAGTGGGCAAGGTTAGAGGAATCATTTCAGAATCCTGAACTCACAGATGGTATAACCAGAGAAATGTTGTACATGAAGGTTGTTTTCATAACGCGTGGCACAGAATTGCTCACGCCAGTAGTTTTCAGAGCACTGCACAGCTGGCCAGATGCTGATCGCAGTCACCAATTAAATAACTTCACTCTGTGACAGGAGCCATCTGTTACTGCTCAGGGTTCTGCTCTTGCTAGAGTTTCATACAGACCTTATGCCTAAAAAGTTTACTAAATGTACTGTGTCCTAGCTTGGGAGACTCTGCCTTCTTTTTCTTGGCTCCTTTAGTTTGGGATTCTGCCGCCGTCTTCGGAGCAGGTTGCCCACCATGGCCTTTTTCCGCTTTTGATCCCTTTGTACAACAGCATTTGAAGTTGAGTACTTATTGCAGAGTTCTTATTTGGTTCATGAAAAACATTCAAACACTCACACATTGCATTAAAAACAAATATTTCCTTTTTGGCATGGATAACAAATTATTTTTTCTTCTAATTACTCCATTCTCCTTAGACTTTCTTTCACATGAGTCGCAAAACATAAAAGATAGGGCAATCCAGTTGACGCAAAATTAAATCCCAATTTGCCCCCCAAATTCTTCATTAAATTGAGACCCATAATCCACAAAGACTGAGGCTTCTGTACTTTAAATTCATGAGTAACCAACTGAATTTGAGATTTATAAGTTTAAAATAGGGAGATATATAAATCTGAAAATACCTTCATTCTTTTTATTGCAGTATTATAGGGAAATGTTTTGCATAATGCATTATTTAGGAAAAGAGAAGTATGAATATTAATGATATATGCTACATAAAATATTTCAAATCTGCACTAATGTTCATGAAATAAGTTAGACATAAAAGTGTCAGAAAAATAATGACTGATACTGAAAGCGTTGAATTAGAAACTGCTGCTTCCTTTTCGTTCCATTCCACCTGTCTGCAGAAGGCACTGGTTTTGGGAATCACCCACTGACATTAGAGACTGGATCTCTCAAAATCTAGGCACCACATTGAAAAATTCCCTACAAAGTGCTATAAATTAAAGAAAAACATTGATATTGATGTCCAGATGGAAAAAAGTAGTATCAGGCTGTTTTAAAAAAGACTACCTGGGGTCAATGCAGAATAAGTTACCCTGCATGGTGGGCAGGGTAGATGTGGGCCTACTCAAATAAGTGACTTTTCTACAAGTCTTGGAAAAACTTGCATAATATTTGCTAAAATGTTCTGTTTATATTTTCACAGCATTGGAAAAAACACATTTCCAAATTCAAGAACAAATTCAAAATTTCACTGTTCATGTTTCCTCCCCCCCAAACTTCAACACAACACTCCAGATTTATCAGTGCAGGAAAAAAGCCTCAGTTTTTATGTTGTGAAGAGTGAGGGGGTTTTTCCCCCCTTCCTTCCCCACCATTTTCACCTTTTCAATAATAAAAGACAGGACACACAAGCCACAAGTATCCAAGGTTGCTTAACTGAGTGTCAACATTAACAAGTTAACACAAGAATCTGTTCTATGGTAACGGCACTGTACATATGCCCATAACATATGGCTAATCACAAATAACATGGGGTAGCATTCTTCACTCTTCAGTGTTTCAGTGTCAGGTTTTAAAGCAGTGAGATGCCTTTGCGATTACCTACCACAAAGAAGGATGTAGTATCTTTTACTTACTGCTTGCTAGCATCTTGGACTTCATTCTGATCTCCCTTGGGCAATTTATTTCCCGATTTAATTAAGAATTAGGCCAAAATATAGTGAAGAAATACGAATTTTAAAAATTGTATTTCAATGACAAATGACTCAAGTGTTCACCCTCCAGGTAGTTAGTTTGTCCCTTTGCAAGCTGCACTCCATTTTCTTTTACACTTGAACAAGGCAAAAATAAAAGCTTCCAACCAAGTAGAAAGCTTTAAAATGATTTGACAGAAATTTCCAGGAACTATGGAAGCACTAAGAGATCCAAACTCCAAAGAAACAATCAACCTTTTCACTGTTCATGATGTGAAGTATCAAGCACTGTGGTTGACCACAACTAATAGGGTAGGAGGAATGGTCCAGAGTACATGCATGAGCACGTGAAGTTGAGATCTTGGTGTCAAGATCATTTCATCCAGTGCAGTTACACACTCCCAGCAAAGTGCTTTGTACCGTGAAGAGGCTGTGGCCAGCAGCATCAAAACTGGCCCGTTTTCCCTGCCGTGTTCTGTACCATTCCCAGTATTCCCAAACGTACAGTGATGTGGGAACAAGCCCGATCTGCTACAGAAGGGTCAAATAGTTGGTCTGGGGCAGATCTGAATGCCATGCTGGGGAGTATAAACTTGCAAAGGATCAATTAATCCATGGAATTATGACTCAAGTCATATGAAACTCCTGTGTCCACACAGATGAAACAACAGTCCTTAAGGGCATGCCCTGGCTGCTGAAGGCATACGTGTCTGTAGCCAGCTGGTTAAGGCCAGAGGCATCACCGAGGACAGCATGTTGCTACAAAGCCCACCACGTTCAGCTTTGCTGATGCCACACATCTCTGCGTTCCAGCAGGAGGGAGCACGCTGCCGTGCTTTGCCAAGCTGAAGGAGGCTGTGGCTGTTTCACGTTTAGGAGAAAGCTTGCCTGTCCTCTTAGCTGTGGGAGAGCACTGGTGACACATGTGGGAACGCACCACCCCCGGTGCGATAAAACCCAACTCCTCCCTGCGAAGGGGGGCCATGAGCAGCCAAAATAAAGATGCAACCAGGACTCAAGGGCACAGCAGTCCTTGTACCAGCCAAACCCCTGAAAGCCCCATGGCACCCAGGAGATGCTCAGCCTGCACGAAGGGAAAGCCTCACTTAAGAAGACATCTTCAACATTAAGAGAGAAGTTATTTCTCATGGGAAAAGTGGCCATTATTT
Source organism: Egretta garzetta (assembly GCF_000687185.1). Taxonomy (NCBI): domain Eukaryota; kingdom Metazoa; phylum Chordata; class Aves; order Pelecaniformes; family Ardeidae; genus Egretta; species Egretta garzetta. Next base: position 1,928,158 of record NW_009260622.1, on the reverse strand, counting down.
CATTATACTTTTCAGCTGATAAATCTGCAGCTTTTCTGTAGTTCTGTAGTTGACAAATTAAACTTCTTAAGATATTTTTCCTTTCATGTGAAAGTGTCATCCTGATCACAAGATCAGGAAGATAGTGAAGATAAAGGAATTCTCTGTAAAAAACCAACTCCCATTTAACTCCTATATAATAACTTTGCATATCCTGCTAGTCATCTGGACTTGTTTACCCTCAGAGGTGTGATAGCAAAACCAAACTCCAGCAGCATATTTCTTTCCCCATTACAGCACCCCTGCACCAACAGTCACCTGTTATCAAAGCACATGTGTGCACTTGATGAAGTCAGGTATGCAAACAGGACCAAACAACCGGATTTTTCAGAAATTGTTGAAAGAGCTACAAGTCTCACCAAAACAGTGCGATTTGATAACTACCCTTTCTGCGTATCTTGAAATACCTTAGTCCTGGTTGACAGTTTCCAAAATGACTGGGCTATAATCATGGGGTGATGTGTATCCCCCATGTACTCACCAAGGTTTCTAGAAAGACTGACTTCAGCATTTTAGTACCAAGTCATATAAGAAAATTGAATGGGACAAAAAGAATAAAAAATAGGATAGAAAACAAGAATGTTGATGCCTACAGTAATTTTGGCTACCTATTAGTTGCATGGAAAAACTGTTTCTTTTTTAGGGTTTTATTCTTTATGTGTAATCAAATCTTATCACAGGCATTGCGAGAAAAGCTTTAGTTGTTATGGCCATAACAATGTGTAAGGACATTTAATCTGAAGGTCCCAGTTATGCGGTCAGAGATATGCCTGTAAGCCACTGGGACACTGGAAGATAGGAGGCAGCTTAATACAAATTGTCTCACTTCTGCTTCTGTTGAAACTACTGTAATTTTTGGCACTAACAGAACAGGAAAAGAAGGGAAAGGAGAAGTCTTTAAACACCTACATTTTTCCATTTTAGAAGATTATGTTTATAACTTCTTACAGTTTAGGTGTCTCCACTTTTTTTACACATTTGTTAAATACATTGGATCAAGCGGATATTTTCACTCTCTCTAGTAGCAAATGAAAGCTATAATAATGAAGCTTTTCTGAATTCACATAAAGGACCATCACTGCTCATGGACACTAAACCCAGGTTTCCTTTTGCCAGTGGAATCCAAGAACAAATGGTTTGTAAAAAGGAAAGCAAGAGGCCACATGGGCCTGTTTCATGGAGGAGGGTTTCTCAAACTGGTTCCGTTACCTGCCTAGCCAATACGGATTTCAGCTCCCAGTGGGAACATCACACACACTCGCAGTCAGCCTGATGTGGTGTATTAGAACACCCCGAGTGTCCAGTTCACCCCACTTAAAAAACCCTGATCCTCCTCTGCATGTCAAGGGAAGAATGCTGAGCAGTCAGGAAGGACAGCTCTCCCTGCAAGCCCCAGTCCTGCCCGGAGCAGCTCCATCATCTTCCTGAGGTTCCAGCTGCCATGCCTGAACAGCCCAACAGCCCTGACAGCAGCACAGCCTGCACAGGGGTGCTTCAGCCAGGAGTCCCAGAGAGGAAATGCTGGGATCTCCTTCTGCTTTGTACTGACTTCAGTGGGAAGCTGCTCCTTGCCCATCCCTCCTGCACCCCAAGGGGGGGCCCAGCAGTAGCTGTGGGTGCACTGCAAGGCAGGAGGGTGGGAGCAGGTTCCTGCCCACCGAGCTGGCAGGGGGACCTGGCCTGTCCTCCCAACCAGGACACAGCAGCTCCAGGAGGTGTGACGAGAGATAAAGGAGACATGCATATACACAACTGGAAAAGAAAAAACAGAAGCTTTGCACAGCTCTCTGAACAAATGGAGTTTTCTGTGGACTCAAGTATTTCACTGCAGGGACCTGTAGTTTTAGATCAAGTCGGAGTAACAACTAAAAGTGTCACCAGGTCATCATCAACCTTGCAGGAAATGTTACGGTTCAGACTTTGATTGTAACATATGATAGGAAGAATTGCACTTATGCTCATCTTCCTTCCAAATTTATTCAGGGGAAAAATATTTTAAATTACTTCAAATGATAACATCATCTGAGGAAAAAGCAACACAATGAAGAAGAAATACTTGTGTCAAAACATCTAGTGACCAGTGACAGAACGAGGAATCTGCCTACCTTGTCTTCAGAATCACTTTTGGCTTCAGCTTTGCTTGGGGACACCTTAAATGTATTTGAGAAAAACAAGCAGTCACACCCAACTCAGTCTTTTCAAAAGATCTGAAAGATCTCATGTTTAAAACTAGCAGTTTTTTCTAGCAGAAAGGTGAAAATACTTTCTCTCCTCCCACACCCCCCTTCCCCCCCCCCCAAAAAAAATTTTGTATTATAAATGTTTCTCAAGAACAACTTAAAGTCAATGGCTAAAATGAAAAATATTATTATACAAAATTATACATCCAATTAAACCATAAAAATGAACTTTTAGAGATATTACAAAATAAAGTTTCATCATACAGAAAATCCTTAAGACAGCTAAATACCTCCAGGTCACCAAGTGTCTGTGCAGAAGAGGCAGTCTCCAGAGTAGGTCATCAGGATTTGAATATAACTGCACTGAACCTACACACATCTCTCACTTTTTGAGTCATTCTCTAAGGCATCTGCTTGGCTTCATTACTTCTCAGTGCCCGTGACAACAAACAGGTTACATTTAGCTCAACATGCCCACATCGGATATTTATAAGCAATTTAAAGCAGAGCCTAGAGATGAAAAAGAAAGGCAAAAGCTTACCAGTGTTTTAAGGAAACTCATGACGGAGTTATCTACTGCAACAGCTGGTTGGGGGTCTTCTTGTTTTACCTCTGCCTTTCCAGGTTGCTCAGCAGTGAGACTGTCGACACCTGCTGAGTCCTGCCGAAGGTCTTTTTGGTTGCAGTCATCTATCTCCTAAAAAAAAACCAAAATGGGGCAGAGTTTCCTCAGTCCTAGCTTGCTTAATTTCCAGTGGAATGCAAAAGTAACTTTTGTGACTTGCATTATGTTGCTCTGAGAGTCACGACCCTAATTCCAACCATACTTCTCCAGCCTACGTATTCAGAACAATCGAGCATTTATGCATCTCTTTCCCCCCTTTTCTAATATATTCAGCATTTGCCGTTGGTTGGAAGAACATTGTCCTCAGCTACCAAGTGTAACAAACACAAGTAAAAGATGCACACGGCATCCCAAACAACACCGCTTTTCTCTTTTCAAGGCTGAACTTGTGAATAGGCACAAACGCAGAGATTCTGGCCTTTGACAGCTCAGGGTCTGGTTGTCCCACAGAAAGATTGCTTCCGATACTTTGTATTCTCTAACTCCAAAAATAATTTTTATCTAGCAAATGCAAACACAGTACAGATTAAAAGGAGGAAAAAAGCAACAATCCAAAGTAATTCCTATGAGCCAGATGGAGCTGCCGCCTCTCTTCCTGGAATTACAGTTCCCAAGAGCCCAAAAATAGTTTTCCAGCACTCAAGCGCTCACAAGTGTAATATTAAAGTTACTCAGTTTCTCTTTAGACACCTAAACAAGGGTCTTTTTTAAATAAAAAACCCTCTTCTTGGACCAGTTTTGGAGAGTTTGGCACCCTTTTGTGCTGAACTTGGGTGCCATTCTGGCCACTTTTGCCTTGAGCCTGCACAGGTAAAGCCAACACAAATCTTGTGCAGGAGAGAGTAGCTTGAGACAAGTCCTCATGTCCCATTCAGCATTTCCCTTTTTTAATATTTAAAAGTACTACATTTGGCTAGTAATGTCTGAGCCTATTACCAGCAATTCTCCTCCCGTTTGTCTTATCTGTCTACATTCTAAGTGCAGGGCTGGATCTGCCAATTATTATTCAAGTAAACTGTACCTAGCAGGAGGGTGACCTCAACTTTGGTAGGGGATCTGAGACATTATTGAACAGACAAGCACAGCAGTGCCATAATTCTTCAGCAGAAGTTATCATCCCCAACTAGTTAGACAGCAGTAGACATCTGGTCACTGAGGAGACAGCGGCTAGAGAAGCAGTCATTAGGATGCTAGATGCCCAGGTTACTCCAGAGAAAAAAACAGTACATGAAATAAAAACTGATGAGCCTGTCTAGGGGTCTCCAGTAAACAGCTCTCAGACTGCCTGAAGGTCTAAGTGACACCACATTTTTTTTCCCTAACCTACCAATTAGACATAGTTGTTCAGTGCCATTTTTACTAGGAAAAGTTAAAACAAAGTTATACTCTTGAGAACCTTTTCCTGTACTGGGCAATTAAAAAACCCACAATATTTGTATAGATTTACAGAGGACATACTTTTCTGTAGGTCACTAAAGGACTAGACTAAAGGTGCATAAATGTTTCAGAACTTCAGAGGGCTAATTTGGGATCAGGCAAGATGAGCATGGCGTAGCCTGTCTCCATGCAGCATTTAAGGAGTTAAAATACACAAGGTTTTACTTGCAAGAACAGACTTCTAGTTCTCCACCCACCCTTTTCCAAGTTTACCCAGGAAGAAACACAGCACAGTAGTTCAGAGTGCTTCAACAGGCCATTTAGAAGTCTCATACAAGGGTCTAACACACCACTTTGTCCAGCTGCCAGTTATGGGCCAGCGTGGTTCCAAGAACAATATGTCCCATGCAGAACACGCGTGGCCATGCCAGCTTCGGCAGCCCTGCTTCCAGGGATGCCATCTAAAGAGCTCTGGTCACATGAAAAACACTGGCTCTATTTCAGATATTAAAGGGGCAACAAAGGCGTGAAGCAAGAGACCGGAGAAGCAGGAGGCAGAAGATACGTTGCTAAACAAAACTAGCTTCGTAACTGAAGTACTCGATGCTGTCAAACTCTTTACTACGTGATGCTATCAAAGAAAAACAAGCAAACTACAGCAAACAGCTATTATCACCAGCAGATACCACCCGGGACAACTGCAGAGGTGACTGGTACCACCACCAGCAGCACTAGCTGTTCCAGGGTACCCCCCTGCTGAAGCCACACTTTGCCCAGCAGAAGTGAAAGCTATTGCAGACTCTGCAGAGCTCGAGGTACTACTCCATCCAAACATCCCTGAACTCCAGTTTGCAGAGCACAAACAGGCCCCTAATGACCCACTACTGCATGAGAAACCCTGCTCCAGGATTCCCAAGCCAAGGCTGCTGTTAGCTACAGAGATACAACTCAAATCTGGACATTGATAGATGCCGTGATCCATCTGGTGCTTTCAAGGGAATACTGCTTCAGGAAGGAGCACAGACTCAGGCCATCAGCATATAAATCAGGGAGAGATAACATGGAGCCCTACAACATCACGTTTTCAGAGCCATAGTCAAATAACCACAAAAACCTCTGCAGCAGCTCACTGCATAGTGTGCTGTGCAAAGCCTCGGGGGCAAATAATGAAAGAAAGCTCTAGAAATAACAGAAGAAAGTCAATATTAGAAGTTAACAGATACTATGTAAGTGTTCAATTCATTTCTTTGAGGAGCCAAATTTGGGGGCAATAAACACCTGAAATACTTATACTGTAGTTTCAGTTCAGCCATTAGAAAAACATATCAAAAGAACGTACTCCTGCCAGCACTTTTGTTTGTATGAATCATGGCTCAGTGAAACATTTCAGGCATATAATTTATCTTTTCTTTGGCTTATATAGTAAATGCTTCATGAATTCATGAATTCTGTCCTTGTTTTAATTATGCTGTGTTCTGAATGTAGTTTTGTAGACCACAAAAATAAAGAGTGGTTCACCAAACACAGAATGTTTGTGCAGCTCTTAAGCTACAACTGTGGAGCCTCTCTCTTACTTACCAGCAATGCTGTTTGTTTTGTGTTGGCACTCGGTTCAGGGAAACTTTGCTTTGCTTTTACAGATACTACAAGTCATAATCCACCAAAAAAAAAAAGAAAAAAAGAAACTGTTGGCAGCAATATCTGGGTTTTTAGTGTGATTATTTGGTAACAGTTTGTAGTTACTACAGTAACAGTGATTAAATTAGACTTGGTCATTCTCCCAGCCTCCATGAGAACGAGCAACTCCCGAGGGAACAGAAGGCAACTGTTCTGCAAGGCAGAGCCACAGCCTTTGTTTTAAAAATGGAGTTAAAGTAAGTTTGGCAACATATCAGAAGTGTTTGGTTGATATAACTCCTCTTTGCCCCCAACATATATTCCTTTTCATACCTGAAGAATGAAGGACAAATTATAGTCCAGAAATTAAAGGATAAGGTTAAAATTTTACTCTCCCCTGTGATATGGTTCTGCCACTCATTTACACCCGTCAACCTGAACCCCGATTTTGTGAGTCCTCCAAGATTTTCAGTGGAACAGCTTTGAGCACACGTGTAAAAGATGGGCAGGCACTTGTGTGAATCGAGACCTGCCCGCAAGCAGGCCCCCCGGCACCAAAAAGCTGTTGTGAGGGCTAGAATCCTGCAAACACTGACACACATACCAAACATAATTTACAGCTGATGAGCGCCTGGCATTGCCAGATTATTCCCATTAGCGAGGTTTAGGATGCAGATAGGTATAAGCTGAAGACTGGACCGGAATTAATTAATAAGCTGGACCAAAATTAATTAATAATTAGAAATTAATTAATAATTAAAAATTAATAAGCTAGGCATTATTGATATAAAAAGGCTTGATCTGAATGAACAGTACTTCTAGGATTCTATCAATTCAAACAGGTAAGATTTAGATTATCTTGTCCCATCCCCTGATGGTTGCTTATTAGAAACACTTGCTTACTTGAGCTTTCCCAACATGACTATCTGCTACCAGCAAACATTTAACTCTGACTTCTGGTTAAAGCTGCTTCATAGGATTGTTATTTCATTAGAGACTTTCACAGCATACTGCTTCAACAGCACAAACTGTGACCTTTCGCACGCTACGGTTTATTATCACAGCAAAATAGGAAATTATGAATTTTGCATTTGATTGTAAAAGTAACAATTCTTACGAGCCACAGGCAAAACTTATTCTGTGTGTGTATTAGTCAAAAATATCTGCAGGAATTTACAGTGTTGAAAAGCTTCAGTCTTATAAGCTACAAACAGAAGTGCCAGTATGCACTGAATAGATTATTCATTCTGAATTATTCACCCTGTCGTGTTTATGTAGTGAATGACTTGGTATTCTGCTAGGTTGAGACTACGGATTCTTTCAATGCGCATATATAGCTGCCTGAAATACCAGCGATGGGTGCTGCTTTTGAAGGGCAGTGGTCAAAAGTGCAGCTGTTTAGTCTTACAAATGAACCTCCAGAAAAATATTACAGTTTATACAAGACAGATGATCTTCAAATCTGAGGAGGCATAAGGTAGAGAAGAGAAGATAGAAGAATAGAAATTGAAGATACTTTCAGCAACATCCTGCAATGTCGTCAATGCAAGCAGTGAGCATCTCATGAACTATGTTCAATACTATTCAAAGCATTAGCGATTGTACAGCAGTCTAATTTGTAAGCCTGACCTAGGTCAATAAAAGCAGTTACTATCAAAACAGCATTTACACATGGATCCTGATGAGGAGGCCATGCAGACAGTTTCTCCCACCTGTTCCTGACATTGGACAGGATTTGAGCTAGGACACCAGTTAGTGTATACTGGCACCTCTCCAGTGGAACCAGTAAGAGTTATGCCACTTATCCCCATCCAGGGAATAGACTTTTTTAGCAGTTAACTACCTGAAAACTAATCCTATAGTATATTTGCCAATATCAAACTTTGCAGGAAGCATAAAATCTAAACTCATGTCTTCTTTCAGCTCCTTTCTTTGGTTAGTGTGCTCTCTCAGCTAAGTTACTTAATTTGTTATATCACATTCTCATCCTGTGAAATCAATTTTAAGAGACTACATTTCCTTGACTAAAACAAAATCACAATAGCCAAGAGTGCAAAAATTGCTACTGCTTAATATTCCTTATTCCAGTACATAGGGTCTGCAACAAGCATCTATCGCTCAAGAGGAGCAACTATTTTAAGAATGGCACAAAACTTGCTAAAGAACTTCTTTAAAGCCATCCAGTGTCAAACTCCAAGTGCCTAAAGCATAAGAAATAATTTTACTTTCTGGTATTTTTACTTTCATATGTAGCTGGCTGCTGTTCATCATCCTGGCAACTGGAGTGTTGAACACAGCTACCTTGCCCAAACCTTTCAGAGAAATACAAATGACTTTACACTCGAGGTCAGATGCCAGCATTTAGTCATGAGGCAGGCATCAGAGCTCTTATCGCCCTGCTACAGGTTCCTCTCCCATACCTCTCTCTGTTCAGCCACCCCGGTGGGGCGTTACCTGCAATAATTTTAAGAGCGACACCAATTCATTCACACAGCCATCACGACATCGAGTTGCCCTGTGCTATTAATATTCCTAAGAGGTTTCATTAAGAGTGAAATGGATATTCTTGCTGAACGACTTTTTACCCCCCAGCCTCTCTCTCTGTGATGCACCCGTCGGGAAGGTCTGAAGTTTGCCTTTCCTCCTGGGTATCAGTTTGCGTTTTACTCCTTTCCTTTCCCTTCTCCAGCTTGAAGATCCTGTCAAAGAAGGTTACTTGTTTTGGCTTTGAGGTGGCCGCATCCTCTCCCTCAGGTGTCACCGACGCTGTGAGATCGATGTCACGAAGTGATGCTGCTGGCGGGGCCCAGGTCAGGTTTTTATGTGCGCCTTCCTCCGGCGCAGCTGCCGCGGGAACCTCCACACTCTCACTTGGTGCTTTGTTCGCTCCGGGCGCCTCCGAGCTGACATCAAGTTTCGCCGATCCAACTGATGAATCTGTAGCTGGAGCTTCAGTACGCCCTGGTACAGACCATGAAAACGCGAAGACAGAGCGGGATTTAGCAGATGGCAGAGCTCCCCTGGCAGCGCTCCCGAGGCTCTGCCCGCCCGCCTCGGGAACGGGGCTCGGCTCCATTGTCTTCGGGGAAGAAACGGCCACATTATCCTGCGCAACACTTGCCCTCGCATCCACTGCAAACAGAAGCATAAACCAGTAACTATCCAGCACAGCAAAGCAGCGATACTGGTTGTACAATTAATCATGGTGACCTCGATCTTTAATAAACTAATTCTGAAATGTGGCGCCTCAGGGAGGACCACACAGCGTGCAGCTTGTTTAGAGACCCCGTTGTCTTCCTGTGCCAAATAGGAGCTGCCGCTCATCTATCAGACCTGCCTGTCCGATTTTCTTTCCTGTCATTCCTCATTGAAGTCGGTGCAAATTTTAGGTTCTGCACAGCCCCCTCTCAGCTGCCAGAGTCGGATAAGGGCCCAGGTTTTTGACTACTTAGCCCAGCAGACGTGCTGAGGATATTTTACTTTCCAATTAAAATTAAAGAAGTGATATGCAAAAAAAAAATAAATCAATAAAACTTGAGACAAAGTTATCTATTAATATATTACACTTTCCTCTGTCAAAGCTAAAAGGGAAAAAAACAATGGAAACGGCGAGGAGCGATTTCATCCCCTGGCTTGCCAAACTCCCCACAGGGCTTTGCAGTCAGAACTTATTTCATTCATTTTTCCAGTGCTGTTCCCTGCCTTGCTGCCTTACTCGCCATAGCGCAGTTTGTACTCACACTTCTCCTCTAGCATCTGTAGGTTACTTTAAGCCTGTTTTGAATACTTATAAATCACATCATCTTATCCTTACATTTCTGGCTTTTTTTACCCACAAACAATATGGCTTTTAATCACATCCCCCCCACCAAATTCTCACAAATAATTCCCCCGTCCGTACACACATGTCCATCACACTTCAGATGTGAAAAGATCTTTCATCTTAAAACCATACTTTATGGCTTTATATTAGAATGGCACTTTGATAATGCAGCAGAGGTGAAAATCCCTAATACCATATATGCAGACAGGGAGAGAAGGCTCCTGGCTTTACAGAACACAAAAGAAACAAGAGACAAAAGAAAAAAAATCTGTCTTGTATCTGTTTCATGGATGGGAGACTGAATCACAGATTATGTGGTGTGAACCCCCAGTAAACAAGAGGGGGCTTGTTGAGAGGTGAGCCTTACAGCTCCCCTTCAGCTTCTCTCCCCTGCTTTGACTAGAATACATATCTGATTTCCCCATCAATCATCACCGCAGATTTCAAGGATGAATTTAGATCTACTTAATTATAACTGTGAAACACTGACAGTCTCAAACTGACTTGCTAGATTAGAATTTTAAAATTGTCAGTTTCAGTGTAAAATTGAAATTATTTCGAATGGTAATTGTAATAGTCTAGTCAATATTATGCCCTTTGCATTCCACTTTACCAGAAATAAAACCCCAGATACCAACAAAACCCGACTAAAACACCTGTCTTCCACAGAACAGATCTTCAGTGTTCAGCTTCATTTTTTAAATTCCTTTTTAAGATAAGGAAAGCATAGCACTTTTAGATCACAGCTTTCAAAACTACCCCTTAGCTTTTCACAGCAAAATTGTCCCAACTTGCAACAGGAAAGCAGCAGCAAGCACTGGGTAGCATGGGCCTGCATCCAGTTGATGCTGTCCTGCAGCAGTGCCCAGGGACCCTGCTCATGTCCTGGGGCAAATGCAGGAGGAGAACAGAGCCCCAGCATCCAGCTGCAACATCCCCTTCCCCACAGCCTCAACTCAGCAACCGAGAGTCCTTGCTGCCCTTGTTTCACAGTTCAGGCTTGGTCCTGGCCAGCAGGAGGTGGGAGCTTCTATAAACCCAAGAGATAAGAAGTGCCGGAGCGTGCCGGCGTGAATCTCAAGTGACTTTACTGAAATACTTGCCAGCAGTGGAGACAGAGGCTGGCAAAGGGCAGGCTGTGGTGGCCAGATTCACAACTGCGGCCAGTGAGGGCTGTGGTGGCTGGCTTCACAACCGTGGCCAGCATTTTACCAGCTGCCAGGGAGCTGGCACCTTGCTGCTCCTAGCATTTTTTAATCTGACATTTGCTTTCTTACTGTGTTTTGGGCATATGCAAGCATACAGAGGTGCCGGAGCATCTCAGTACAACCTGTGCTGTCCACATAAATAGATTTTCATTTCTTTGTGTGTGCTCTAATAGAGAAAGTTTCTTTCCCTGGATTCTCTCTGTTACTATTCATGGAGGAAAATAACACACTGGCGAGAATCCTCTGCCAGTAATATTCTTCTGCAATATTTCATGAGCGCCTATTTCAACATACTGACATGCAAAGAAAAGGTACAAATAAGTAGCTGCTCAGCCAGCTATTCAGTCAGGGCCACTGAGTGTCACTTAGAGTGTCCTAAGCCTCCTGTAGTACTATATGAAAAAGAACTGAAGCACTAACTTGTAGTTATAGTCAGAAACTTGGGAAGGAGGCAAAAAGCAAACCCTTTCCCAGCTAAAGAGAACAGAAACAATATCCACTGGAAAATAATAGTAAGAGATGCTGAACTTCTGCTTTATGTAACAGAAAAAAAAGAAACACAGGGAAACTGTCTTTAGTATAAAAATAGGAATATAAGCTCATCATTAAGAAAACCAACCAACCAAGAAGTAGCTCATGAACCTATCAAGCTCCTTTTATCTCTAATTATCATGGAAGGAATGAAAGACCTGGAAAACATCACCGGCATGAGCTCTGCAGCGTGTCTCCTGTGTCAAAACAGTTCAAACTGTTTCAGGGAAAGTCTGCTCAGACACCAGGCAAAGCAGATCCCACCACCAGCGAGAAGACACTACTGTGGTGGGCTGAACAGAGGAGTCTGATTCATGCCATATTCACAGAAAACTGTGAAGGAGAAAGGCTTTGAAATTGCAATATTTGGATGAAAAGTGCATGATATTTTTGTTCTTAAAGAGACAACAGAAGTGCCTTTCTTTCCAAAATTATTCTGCAATCCAGAGGTAGAATTAGGAATAGAAGCAAAGCCTCCCAAATTCTAGGCCAGGTCTGCAAGGAGATCAAAGCTGCTCACTCTGATTAATAACTGCTCTGAAACTGAAAATCAATATACAGTTTACAGCAGTGCAGTGAGATTGCATTTCAAACTACTACTACACAGGCATTTTCCTTTCAAGTATTTAACAGAAGACAGTCACACTACAGAATAGGTCCTTCCTTTCCCTTCACTTCATCAGGGTATGTTAAAAGGCAATACCATAGCTGCACAGAGTCCCTCTTCTGTAAGAACACACTCAAAATAAGGGTATTTTTTCTGACATTTTCTAGACTGGACCATCATTTTTTCCTTGACTTATAAGAAAAACTGTACAGAGAAGAGTAACGGTTAGTGCAATGTTACATCAATAACATTTCTCTGCTCAGAAGTAACTGCTGACAGACTTTCTCCCCCCCCCTTTTCATATCCTTGGCTTTAGCATTTTAAGCACTTCCATAGGCTGAGGATGAAGAACAGCACGAAGTTTGGTGACACAGAACAGGACCAAGTCTGCAGAATTAGCACTGAATTTTAAGTGCTTACTTTTTAATAGACAGAGCCAGAAAATAAAATATTATAATGGACAAAGACTTAAGGTGAGCACAGGCTTTGAGTTGACCTCATGAGCTGCAAGCCTGACTGTATAGGTAGGGAATTATTTCTGTTCATTATGGGAACCAATGAATCCAGAACCCCATGGGCAGGCAGCAGAGCTCAAGACATTGGTATAGAGCGCCTGCAGCGAAGCACCCATTTCGTGTTTGGGACCAAGATGCAGGACTCTACCAGAGGGAACAGCAGATGCAAGCCAAAATCCTGAGGATGCCACTGACACGAAAGGAAGTTCAGAGCCACCAGTCCGACATAAATGAAGAGG
>NW_009260622.1:1891218-1915370 GCF_000687185.1 Egretta garzetta | reverse complement strand
GCGGGAATATAACCAGACTTCAGCCTGGTGCACATAACAGATGGCAGCCAAACTGCCTCCAGTGGGACCAAAAGCAATTCTGTCCAGCAATTCCAAATTGCCTTCCCCCCTACTCCTCTATAACCTGATTTTCTCTCAAGCTTAGTTTGCTCTTTTTATTCCTGGCAGTGGCCTAAGCCATGTACTAGGCAGGCATCTACTTTTGTATGCCCAGTTTGCCCGAGTTAAATCCTTCAGATGCTTTCTTAAAACAGGCTCCTTTTCCTTAGCCTTTGATTGCTAGTCTGGTCTCAGCAGTTACGTGCACCCTCATGGCCAATACTGACATGTAGGGAACATGTAAATGTGGTCCTGTGATGTCTTACATTGGCAGCTTCTCACCTCCTGCCATTTATCCTGCTGACTCTTTCATAGTGCAAGTAATTTTTAGCTGTTGAATGAGTAACAACTTGAATTGGCAAGGTCTTCAGCATAGGCATTTCTTCCCGTAGGCCACTAACATGTGAACATGCCATAAAAATAAATGTTAGGAGAAAATGCTTTCTGATGTTGTTACTTTTGACAATAGAAAAAGAAAATCAGGGGGTTTTTTTTGAAACCGAACTGAGCAAGCCATTACGTATAAACACAGTTTTATTATCTTTGGCTATTTTGAATACAAGCCAGTTACAAACAGATATTTTGCTTTGCAATGTAATTCTAGTACCACAGCATTATCTTGTTCCCTGGAGTTCAGAGAATCATGGAGACAATAGATTTTAATGGCCATGAAGGAGCCATTAAAGGCTACAAGGCAACATTTGGCACTAAGAAGTCCATCAGTGTAGGCCAGCACAATGGATTCTAATAGCCCTGAATGAATTACTGCAGCAAATACTGGGCTTAAAAATCTAAATACCTAGCAACAAAGAGTGAATTTTCCAATTTACATTTCTGACTTTTTTATAGATATTGTGTAGGTTAATTTTTCCTTCCATTATTTAGAACTGAGTTGGTATCATAATGTTACAGTAGATACAGAAATTTCAGATCTCCAAGTATACCTCATGTTTGCCTGGGAGACTCTCAAAAACTGTTGTGACAAGACTACATGACTGAATTTTCAGAAGCGTTAGAGAATTCCAAAATAAGACATTTTCCCCCTTTCCTAAAAAAGAAAAAACACACTAATATTCCTTTGCAATCTTGTTCAACTATTCCTTGCAACTAAAGCTGACAGTACACTTCTGCTCCAAGAATAATTTTGTTTCACTAACATTGTTGTTTACCTAACAGATTTACTGAAATTCATGGAAATTCAGGAAGATAAACTAGCAGCGAGAATAGTAATGATAACTCTTTGAAAAAAATAACTAAAATGTGTTGCTTCACACCTCACAGGCACACAAAGTTATTGCAATACACCCATTTCTGTTAGCTACTGGCTAGTAGCAGAATTTGCTGAATCAGATTTATCCCCTGGAACAAAGGAGTCGCATCTTAACTGAACTTTTTTCCCCCTTGTGTAATTTTCTTTTCATGAGCACATCATTGGTTTAATCTGCATGTAATTGCCACCCAAATACAAACAAAATTTTCCCCATTTAGTCCTCCTGATACATTTCTGCTCTGTGTAGTGCAAATCTCAGAGATATATGACTTTTATTTCTGGCCTCCTTCCCTTTACCTGTTGTCCACCAAGTACTTACAGTTCAAAAAGGCCAACACAAAACATTAGGAAAAGTCAGGATCAAATTTGCTATTCTTTTGCTTGCAAAGCAACGTGCCACGAAGCAGCAGTAAGGGCACCACCACTATTTAAATGGCATTACAGGAGGAGAAGGTGGATGCTAGCACGCTGTGCAATGTCTGCAGCCCTGATAATCAATAGGATCAGGAAAGGCAAGTCACGGAAAGAATCCCTAAGCCCACACATCTGTCAGCCTGTTTGAGCAGAAGCAGCAAATGTAGGGAACCAGTCACCAATCTGCTCACCCAGATGTGAAGCAGATGGTGACGGGGCTATTCCAAATAACATTACTTCCTCTGGTGATATTAAGTTAACTCTCTGGGTTCTTTTTTCATTATATTAGCAGATATAGATTTCATAGACTCATTTATCAACTATAGCATTTAATGCACAGCACATGGTCAGATCACTGGCAATCACAGAAATGCAAACTAACAAGACAAAGACCACAAACATACATCTAATACTATTCATAAAGTCCTCCTGCTTCACTAGCCTTTTTTGCAGCTCCTTTGTCTCCTCCCCAAGTGCTGACTTTATAACCATAAAATAGATTACAGTATTTCTTGCATTATATCATTTTATAAAAACTATTGACTACGTTTTCTGTAGGAATAACTTCAATTTCCAAATAGCATTTGCACATTTATTTCACCAAGACCTTGATCATATTACACAAACCAGTGACATTCCAGTGGTATTGAAATAGTTAATGATTTTAACTGCTTTTTAAATATTAATAAAGTTAAAATGCAAGTAATATCAACACAGGACAGTCCAATTTTTCAACTTAAACTGATTTAGTAATTGCATTAATTAGGTAATCCATTTAAGTAAAACAATGCCATATGCTTCATTTTATATATCAAGAGTAAAATGTACGCTTATTTTCTAGGTCTTCAGACAGTGTAAATCATCTGGCTTTTATTTACTTCCGAGAACTCTGCTGGTTTACACCAGCAGAAACACACAGCTACAGGCTTCTATTTTCTAGTAGGCAATGGTTTAAGCCGACTTATTAAAGCTAGATGGCATTAGGAAATTAGCCATGGAACAGAGATTCCGAACTGTAATCAGTACCATCTGCATATTGCCATACCAGTCTTGGATTATTTTTGTCTAAGCTTAGATTTTTCAGCTGGATGTAACAGGCTGAGGGGGTTCTCTTAACAGTGAATAATGAAATATTTTCTTTCCTTACAGAGATAGGAGAGAATTGTTGGGTTTTACTGTATTCTGAAAACAGAAAGAAAGCCAACGCAAGGAAAACACTGGTAAAATTAACACGGCTGAATCTGCAGAGGTGTGAACTGAAGCAACGCTGCTCCAAACGAGCAGTGCCTGAATGCTGCTCAGAAAGGCTCCAAAGCCAACAAGAGGTGGAAGGAGAAATTAATGAGGTGCTGAAAGGTGAGGAGAGAGACACATGTCTCTGGATGAGAGCAATTACCCATGAATATGTGGAGATAACTTTTCAAAACTACTTGGAGCCAAATTTTTAATGCTCAGGCCATGTAGTTCACACCAGATTTTCAAGATGTCAACACTGGAAGTAGGGCTCAGCCGCTGACAGGCACCTTTCCATGGGAGCCCAGGGCTCAGCCTGCCACTGGCATGATCGCTCCGGAACCCAGCTGACATCCTGCTCCAAACACCACCCAAATAGGTCTGCAGTGGGCTGCACTTACTGAGCAGTGCAGTAAGTGCAGCCATACCCCCACCAACTCTTCAACTTCTACAATAACACCCACAGTTTATACACAATGGGGGCATATAAATTTTATTTCATTAGTCTACAGAGAAAGAGAAACAAGTTGTCCTGTCTCCCCCACCATGCTCTTGTTGCCCTGGCAGTAGGTGAGTAATATCCAACACATCCTATAACAGTAACAGGAGATAGGTGGTCAGGGTTACAGCATCAGCCTTGTCACACAGTTGGCATGAATTCTGGCAAATAGGACTTATCTCTTGGTAATAATGTTGTCAGCTATGCTGCATTACCAGCTGTCACTTATCTAGCTCTATGAATTACTGTGCTATACTCTAAATTCTCTAGAATCTGAACACAGGCAGTTGACAGTTAAATTTTGCTTACGGAGATCTCACTGCAGATTAGATGTATTCTGCTCTCTTCAAGGTTTCCTACCTCTGAAGTGAGAGCAAGGGAGGTTTCTATATATGAAAGGTACCACTAAGGCCCAGCTCAGCATCAGAAGTGACATTTCACTGCAAAATCTCAGTTCCACAGGCAATTACATTACAACATCATCACTGCAGGTATAATGCCTACCACCTTGCGGTCCTTCTCCAAGCCAATCTCTTCTTCTAAATGACAAACAGGACAGAAAAATATCCGCTTACATATTTCATTGTTAACAAATAATTGTTTGGTATTTTTTAAGTCAAAGCAATGCACCTACTGAAGAACACAGGACCAGAAGTCAGAGAACAAGATGGAAATGTTTAGATGAACAGAAAGGCACCCAGATTTCTATCATATCATTTGTTGAAGTTACTACTGAAAGGATCAGAAATATGGTTTCACAAAAAAATGCAGAAGTGATTTCTAAGACTTTACAATCTTGTGGATGAGAAGACAGCTGGGACCTGGATTTTATTTTAATTTAAATTTTATTTTATCTTTTGTAACCAGCTTGCAAAGAATTTTGCAAAGCTTTCTTTTATTAATGTTAAACTGCTCAAAACATCCCCAGAAGGCTGAGTGCCTGCTGGATGTTTAAAAAAGTGTCTTCTATTGCAGTCACTAAAAGAAGTCCCCCAAACCCGTTTCCTACTCCCTTCTTTTTCCCTTTGTCACCTGAATACAATAATTACTCTTGGCTTTAAGTAATTTATACTAATACATTTCTTTTGGGCTTGCATGATTCCATCACCTTTTCCTACAGTCGATATTGTAACAACCTGGGGCACTTCATCAGCACCCCTCAGAGCCATGTAGCTAGAGTGCCAGATCAGCAGGGTCAAATACTGTTGTGCCAACCCCAGGTATCCCTTGAAGCACCTTCCTCAAGCTCCTTACAAAACTTAAATCAGGCGAGACGCGTTGAGCTTGTTGGTAAGTATCAGTGTTACCTGGAGCAACGCAACGTCATCTTTATGGCCCATTACTGTCTTACCTCCTCTGTCCATCCCAAGTTACCCCATTTCTGCCAGGCTTTGTACTGTTCTAACCTGCCTATCTTTAGGCATACTTATTAGGCAACTTGGGGATAGACCCTTAAGTCCAGGGCACATTGCTGATTTCTTTTATAAAGAGAAGATTATAGCAGCTCTCCATGTAAAAAACAGCCCAGCTTCTGTATAGTCCTAGAGTTGTGCTCACTGTGACCAGAGAAGGGGTATGGCAAAGCAAGGCAGCCTGCCCAACAGCACAAACATTCACCTTGCAAAGGTTACTCCTCTACTGTAGTTGGTGAATATTTTAAAGCTCAACAAATTTAGTTTCTAGGCTGAATAAGTTTTTTTTTTTTTAGTGCATCCCCTCCAGACTATCAGTTTCCACACTAGGGGATATTCCAATCTGGCATCTGAACGCAACATCACCTGGTAACTCCCTGCTAGCAGCAGGGATGCCACGACATTATTTAAAGACAACTTGCTCTTCCTTCCAACACATGGACTGCTCTCTCATTCCAGTCTGCAAAACAACGCTTCATTGTGTGTCCCCCAAACACAAAACCTCACTAACACACCACTGATCCTTGCATCAGTGCCATTGCTTCTTTAGGCCCCTTTCAAGAACCTCAATTCATGCTCCTTGCAGCAATGGTTCCTCCAAGGCTTGTTAGAGGCACTACTCCCCCAGAGCCTCAAGCAGAAGTAGTTTATCACAGGACACACTGAGGTGTGTGCAGCAACCCAAAAGGGACCAGTGCCAAACTGCTCCTGCCCTATACTACACGCTAACCGAAATCTTTGGTCCATAAAAATAATTTTTGTGGACCAGATGCAGAACCAAATTCTTAGAAGAACTAAACAACTTCCAGAGGACTTTTGAAATATTTTCCTATTTTATCCTTTGTCATCTTTAAACTTTCAAACTTCTGAAAAAACACATGTATTGATTCACAAGTAAGAGCTGAAGCATGGCTCATCTTTTAATTTCAGACCATGCACCAATACTTATTGTTGCTCTGGTATAAACCTCTCTCTGCCCATCTGGTGGCAAAAGAGGTGCGACTGTGCCACCCTTTCC
This sequence comes from Egretta garzetta, assembly GCF_000687185.1. Classification (NCBI taxonomy): domain Eukaryota; kingdom Metazoa; phylum Chordata; class Aves; order Pelecaniformes; family Ardeidae; genus Egretta; species Egretta garzetta. The sequence continues at coordinate 1,909,425 of NW_009260622.1, read as the reverse complement.
CAGTACATACCTTCACCATTCATTGCAGAAGAAGGAGTCTGAACAAATGCAACAGATCCATTTTTAATATTGTCAGGAGATTCAGATAGAGCCTGAAATAGCAAATAATACAGTTCTTACTGCTGTGTACATCATGGGATTTAAAAGTTGCAATATTACAATATGAAATACCCAGGGAAGATGAGAGTGAGCAGCTCCTGCTTACCTGATAACTCTTTACTGTGCACGTGTGGTCTTCTTCAGCTTCTGCTGGGACTCTCACTGTATTCCCCATAGCTCCTGTAAGGTAGAGAAAAAAGCCCAAATAACCCTTTCTTTCTAATTAATATGAATTTACTGCTTAATTCAAATTAAGAGACAGCCAATGGTGACAGACTTTAACAGGCTGTTGGAATTCCCAATAAGCCCCACCTGCTTTCCCAAAGGCCCCTGCCCTAGTCACCAGTCTGCACCAACCAGTCCTATTCAAACCCAGTTATGCAGAGGGGCTCACAGCTGCTCACTACAAACAGTACAAACCAGCAAACTTTGTTGAGGAAAACTGGATGCAATCAGACCTGCATCATTCATTAGGGCTCAGTAGACTCAGTAACACGGAGTTAGCAGTGGAATAAAGTGAAAAATATCAAAATATATTAATAAATTACAGCAGCTTGGTGAGGTTTTATGCTTTTGTGTGGTTTTCATTTAAAGAAGAGAAAAGAGGCAGCACATAAAGACATCATGCATGTAAACTCTGAAAATTAGGCCCTGTATGACCTGTGGTTATGTATAACAAATCCTCCGGGGAAAATTCTCGCCTGTGGATGTGGAAGTAGTTGGCCCGCTCTAGATAGCTTCACCAGTCGGCTGCAGCTCACAGAAGCACCTGAGCTACAATTCCTTGGCCATCTCGAGCGCTGCCAAGGCTGTAGCTGCAGCAAGTCAGCGGCACCATGAACCAGCCACCGCAGCGTTCATCTGTGGTCCTGGATGTGGTTTTTGAGCATCTTGTGTTGCCACAGGTGCAGCACTACTGATACCCAAGCCGGTCAGTTTAAGATGGCTTTCTTATCTTCACAGCTCTGCCAACAATCCAGGCATAATCTTAGCTAGTTAATCACTGTTAGTCCATTAGATAGTTCAACACTTAGTGAAACTGTTCTGATTTCTTTAAACTTTGTTTCAGGAGCAATATGATTAGATTTTAGCCTCTTTCCTATGTACAAGTACGCATAAACCTCTTGGGGTCTTGTCTTGTCTTTTTTCTTTCTTTTCTCTTTTCTCTTCTTTTCTTTTCTTCTTTTTCTTTTTCTTTTCTTTTCTTTTCTTTTCTTTTCTTTTCTTTTCTTTTTTCTTTTCTTTTCTTTTCTTTTTTCTTTTCTTTTCCCTTTAATTTAAAATACATTTATGTACCCTCTGAGCTCACTATGGTTTGGGACCATAAATTCTTTGGGGCCTAACACACTCCCTGCAATATGGTTGAAGGGCAAACCAGACTGAAGTGAAGAGGAAGGTTCCTATTGACTTTGGCTCAGGATATATATGTACATATACTGTTAAAGCTACACAAATAAACAATAAGGAGAAACTATTCTGAGCCACACCTTGAAAGAGGAAGGTGTCCAAAGAAAGGAAGGCAGAGGGCTGGAACCAGCCCCAGCCTTAGTGCTCATCCTGTTGGATGTCCTGCACAGCCGCCATGGGTACCAGGTGCTCTTCTGTTTTATTATTGCTCTGCTTTATGCCTGTATGAAATCAGTGAAGCTGCAGAGGTATGGATGAGAGCAACTTTAGTATTTTAATTAAACAATCCTTGGCTAGTGGAGAAGAGAAGGAAAAGCATAGTTTTGCTAAATCATGTTCACTAGAATTCAAATGCAAGGTCTGGGGCCAGCTCTCGCTTCAGCCCACAGAGCCAAGTGTCTGCTTCCAGTTACTGTTTACAGAGCTCAAGCTGGTTGTGGTTTTTTCCTAACCCCAATCTACAAACCTTTGCTTTACAGGGATGGACCAGATCTGGTTTCTATTTTACGCCGCATCCTAGCTGACATGAAATCCAAGCTGGGTTTCTCTCCAGAGGTGGTTATTGTTCTCTGCGAAGTGCCCAGTGCCACGCCAGGCGCTGAACAGCCCCCACTGATGCTGAAACATGAACTGCGGTCGTACGCCGCTGAGAATCACTGCTTAAATAGTGGCTGTAGGACTGAGCCTTGATTTCAGAGTGCAGAGCTGTTTTACAGGGATTTTATCTTCTCAGCTGATATTTCCACTATAAATCAGAACTCCTGATTTATGGTGGAAAAGAGCCAACGTTTCCCCATAGATGCACAATGGCCTCTTGTCCTTGCTATGTAATTCTGTTTCCTAGCAACTTTAAGCATTATCCTATTGGAAGAGAAGAAAACAAGATTCGAATCCTACTGCTTAGTCTCGATGGTAAATTTAGTATCTGGTTGAATCTGGAGGATTTACTTTTGTTTTCCATTCACAAGGCCGCCTGGTTTATGCCAGGAGACAAGCAGAGGATGGAATATTTGCAGGTTACGTGCTTCCTTTTTCACATATGCTGTAAAATCAGTACAGATCTGCGGGGAGTGAGAGAAGCAAACTCCTTTTTTTTTTATTTTATTTTTTATTTTGACAGTGATTTGTAGCTTGATACTCAGCTACTCCAGTCTCCTGTTGATGCAGCTCTATTCACGTCAGGTAAGTTATCTTTAACTGATACAGAGCAGAGATCACAGGCTCTGATCTCTGGCATATTTTGCTTCAGGAGGGATTATCATTCTCTACAATCAAGTTTATAATTCTCACTGAAATAAAACACGCGCAGTGGTCATGTGGAATTTTTAAAGATTTTCACTCACTAGAACCCTCTCTCATAGAAATTTGGGCAAGACTTGGAGGCTATGTTTGCTACAATGGGACAAACCTGCTACATAACGCTCTCGGGAATATGATCCCAAAACACCAAATGCTGTTCTCCACCATGCACATATATGATACATCTTCAGACTTCCTCCCTCCTTGCAACAGTAGTTGATCATTGTATTGCACTGATTTTTGCATTGTATGAGTAGTATTACAACTACAGATTTGGCATGCTCTGGGGCAAAGTGGCTAAAGGAGGAAAGTGACAAGCCTGTGGCCATTCCTCTGGGTGCAGAGCTTGGTCAGTAGCACAGACTCTTGGCCCAGAGCTTTTAGTAAAATTAGGAAGATACATATGTATGTACGCTTCTGCCCTATTTTAGAGAAAAAATGAAAGGTCACTGCCACCTATAGACAAAACTGAGTATCAGCAGAAGTGATAATATACACATACAAAATGGTATCAAATTTGCAGAGTTTCAAGTTTCCAAGCAAGTAATGTCACAGCTATTCGATTCTGCCATCGCATCGAGAAATTGCTGCTGCAGAGACCATTGCGCCTGATTGTACCCATGTGTGGCTCTAGATTTGCACAAAAGGGCAACTCCAGCTCAGTCATTAACATGAAATGGTTATGTTTTTCCCAAAGTGCTCAGGACTCTAGTTTGTATGAGCAAAGCCATTTTTCTCTCATTTGATACACTTTCTCTTGAAGCTAAAATTATTAAATGTGGAGCCAAGGTTTTCAGAAAAATAAGGCACACTCACAAATCTCTCATTTGGTGTCTTTTTTCACCAATGTGGTTACAAAGCCCACCATTTTGAACATGGGCTGTCAAAAGCTAAGGACCAAGCCCCATTTGGGCACCCAGTTAAAGTCCTCACACAAACAAATGGGTTTTCAGAAGATGCTGAGGCCTCGCAGTGTGCAGTGACTTGGCTGAGAACCTGGAGCCTTGAGGAGCCATCAGGATCTGGCCACATGCTTGCTCCTAGTGGGCAGAATCAGACGTCGTCAACCACCGAGGCTCTCTGTCCCGCTGTGAACCCTACACTGTCTCTCAGGATGCTGACTTGGGCTCTCATTGGGTGTTTTTGGTTTGTCTCAATTATTAATTGCAGTTATTTATGAGTGGTACAACCACCAGGCAGGACCTACTCATTCCCTTTGTTCTGAAAAGCACAAAGCTGGTCTCTGTAGTAAGCTGTGAGTATGGGGCAAACCTCCACTAGACCTGGGAGGTGTTGTTGGCAAGATGTCTATTTTATGAGGGGAAGTTTGACAACATTCACGGGGACAAAACAATTTTTGGGGATTGAGAGGGGAGAAGAGATGATGATCATCCTCAGGTTTCCTTTCTAGATACAGATTTTTCGATTAAGTTTCAAGGATATTATCCTTGGGGCGAGGGGGGGGTGCTCATTCAGACCAGCTGGAATGCAGCCTGACTGGTTTAAAAAGGAACATGAACTACCAGCCTCCAGACCAGACACAGCTCCCAAACAGGTCCTTTCCCAAATTATGCTTCACTGCTTCTATTGTAATGCAGAAAATAATACAAAAGAAAATTGTATTTTTTAGGTTTTTTTAACATCATATGAACTGTAGTGTACCCTAAGCATGAGCTCAAGGCTTGGTAAAATTCTTCTTTTTCTCTCACTTTCAAAAATTATTGTTTTGGTCCTGGCAGAGTGGTAAAAGCTTTGAAAACTACAAGAGAAAATCATTACAAAATCTGTGATCTACTGTGTACTCTGGCTAAAGCCAGGGAAGCCTGACCTTTCTAATGTATTGACCAACCTAGAATATTACAGTCACCTATGTCACAGTGTCTAGTAATAATAAAAAGTGCACAGTTAAACCTTCACTAAAACTTGACATATGTTGTACTCAAATGTCGGAAAAAATAATCAACGTAGTTCTCTTTGTACTTCATTCCATTATAGATATGTCCACTCTGCAGGTATTGGGGAAAGACTTGAAGTCGCAGGTATTCCAGAGGCAGAGGACGGAGCTAGCATGCATTAATTAATGCAAAAAGCAGCTTGCCTTGTGGCCGCAGGGAAGGACTGGATCCTCTTTAGTACGCCCCTGTCCCTTACCCTGCCTTTTGGAAAAGAGGTGAACATGGGCACATTGCCCAGCTAGGGAGGCAGGAGCTCCTGCTCTGGCTCACGTGGAGCTACGGAAGGACTCATAATAGGATAGGGTTTTAGAAAGTCTCCTTACCTTCCTTCAGTGCAGCTCTCAATTGCTCTCCTGCAGAAAAAGATAACTCAGACACGTGCTGGGTATGATGAAACCAGGGGACAAATGCACCTGAGCATTGTCAGTGGCTAAGGAGGAGAAATGGAGACACAAGAGACAGTAGTGAAGGGCAGGAGAAGGAAGGATTGAGATGACTCACCCAGAGCAAACAAGAAACACCCAAGAACAATTTGAACAGCAACCTGGCAGCGGGCCGTGCATCCAGGACATGCAGAATTACAGTCCTTAAGGCTCGAGGGGCAGTTTTTAATACAATTCTTTCAGCCACTCTGCATTGTAGCCAAATGGGAAAAGCAAAATAGTTCAAGCATTCACACCCCTAGCTTTCGGGGAGGGAACAGTTCAACAGCGCCACAAAGGTGAACAATCCCAACCTGGCTGGTAGAAACGTTCTGTCAGAAAGCTGATCTGTTTATTCTTGTACCCTTTTGCAGAAAAAGCCAGTGCACCAAAAGGGAAAATTTAATACGAGGCACTTTAAAGCTCAAACAAAAAAAAGCCAAGCACTTGCAGGAGCTCCCAAGATCATTTAGGAGGAGAGCACATGCCGGACTAAACTCGAGCGTGGTACAGAAGTGGCAGCAGAGGAAGAGCAAAAGCAAAAGCCAAGAAAAGCCAAACCAAGAGCAGCAGACCAAGTTACCTGGGGGAGGGCGGTGGGGGCACCCAGCACCCCTGGGAGCCGGAGCTGGTCAGGGCAAGGCACTGCTTGCCCAGCCCCAGAGGCTCTGCCCCTGCCCCTGCCTCCCGTAATCAGCCCAGGGAGTGCTCACAAACACTGGGTGCAAACACAGAGAGGGGTGGAGTAGTCCACCTTCCCAGCCCTTCTCAAAATATTTTCTGTTCTTATGCGTTCTGGCCACCCAAACCTGTTCAAATGCATACTTGACTTTATGGCTTTGGGGCAGCCCAACGGGGACGCCCTGTTGTTTGAAACTGCAACGCTGTGCTGAACACCTAAAAGCCCGTTCCAAATGCAGATTTTTCCCACAATGGCAGAAAAACCCAAAGTACTTTTAATGACATGACTGTTTGCTGTAGTCAAAGTGGATCTTGATATCCTTCCATAATGTGCAAACTGACTACGTGTTTATTTTTAAACCTATTGTCACAATTTACTGCTGCCTTACGTGAGTCACTAAGCCCACGCTCAGACTGGGGGTGGCTGGAGCAAGGAAAGGCTTTTTGTTCTGAATTTTCACACCACCTCATCCCATAAAACTTGGTTCAGGTACTGGGGTTCCCACAGGCTGTTGTAATACTGAGAAAAAATTCCTTATTTTATAGTTTGAGAAAGCGATACCAAAGAGTTTTTGTGAAAGGCTCATATAGGGCGATACTATAAACCAGTTTGGGGACTGGCTGGAGCTCCTGCTGCAAGGCTCCCCCCCAGCACAGCAGGTGACAGCAGCAATGCTGTTAACGCTGTCATGATGTGAAGATACTAAAAGCACAATGTCAACTTCTCCTTAATTATTAATGAAATATCCTGAGGCCAGGGGTTCCCAGAAGTTCTCTTTAGGCTTCCTTTCATCCAGGCCTGGTGTACATAGATCCCTTGACTGTCAGCTTCAAGTGTTCAAATATATTAATCAGGTTGTCTGTGCAGTATGTGTCTCAAGATTCAAATAAGGGGGCATACCATTGCAATCCCTGCCACCTTTTTCCCTATATACTTGCTCATATCATCCGGATGGCACTTTAATTTCTGTGTTGCCATATGGTTTTGAATATAATTCTGTTGTTAGCCATGATAAAGAAACAGCTCTGTAACAAGGGTCATGTGCTGGCTGTGAATGGTGTCAGATGCTTCAGAAAACGATGAAGAAACTGTAAGCATGAAACCAGCTTCTGGTTACATCCACCAGCTCAGCAGTGCATGGGAGGATAAGTGGATATTCTGATCCGCTCAGGTCTTCAAGCATGAGGTCAAGCAACTTTATCATTTTTTCCTTATTTTATCACCTTAGGTATTGCAAATCTTTGCCTACAAGCTCAGATGATACCCCACAAGTTCAGTCTCATAGTCCTGTCCAGAGGAAGAATTTGATTTTGGGAATGGCCTCTGGATGGCACATGTCATGGTGGCAGCAAGGCTAAGGCACAGAACACCAACCTGGCTGTGAATCCAGGCACCCTTTCAGTGACTTTGGACTAGTTTTCATTCACTGTTTTTTGTATTTTTTTGTCTTTCTCCTTGGTTTTAGTTATTATAATGAAATATTTTTGAGATGCAAGATGTAAATATTTCATTCCAGAAATACTTCATTTCTTAAAGAAATTGTCATTAAGATTCAGAATATGTTTGTACCATATTTTGCTTTCCATGGAGCTATTTGCTCCTAAAAAGTTGTCAAATTCAGTCTTAAAAACTTAACATGCATCGTGAAAAAAATAATTTGGATTATCATATACTTCACTTTATGGCATGGGCTGCAAATATAAGAATAAAAATACTTCTTTTCCTCAAAAATGGCTATTCTTAGAATTGAGTCCAAACATCTGGTAGTATTGCTGAAGGATGTTTGTACGCTTTCCTTTATTTTCACACAGAACTGTGTTTGCCATTATTCATCCAGGCATTTTTTCCCCTTCATGACTTGAATTGGGCAGAAATAATTTAGATACTTTTAAAAGAAAAGGTCATTGCCTAGCTTTGGGCATTTAACGTAAGCGCTTAAGTGAGGGGACAAATCTCCTTTGGGTCCTACATAGGCTGTGCTGTGAAGCACAAAACAAGAGGCTGTTGTGGCACCCATCCGAAGTGCAAGTCTGATCCCTGAATTTTGGCAGCTGAGCTGAATACCTGCAGCCAGGCAGCGTGAATGCTCTCGGTGTCCCCACGTGTCTTTCTGCAGTATCAAGGCTATTGGTGTTGAGATCAGAGCCGTTCCTCCCTCCCCTCCTCCTCGTAGCTCATCCTTCTCTGACCTGGTCTGGCAGCACTTACAGCAACAGAAATAACTACAGCAAATATCGGAGGAAATGTCTTTCTTCTGTGACTTCTCTAACATCAGTGCAATTATACTGAGATCTAATTTGGTGTACAGTCACTGAGATGCTCTTCTTGATTACACTGGTGTAACCTTATTAAATTAGAGAGATCAGAGCAAGGTTTATACCAATTTAATTTTTCCCAGTGATGTGATCCTAATGGACAATTATCCATCCATTCTTCGAGGCATTTTTCAGCTCCGGTTTTATTATTCTTTTACAACCGTTTCAAAGACATCCCATGTATTCACGAAGGACAGACCAGGGGTGCACACAGCGAGTTTTGTTTTGTCTTGTGCTCAGGAATTATTTAGCTGAGTGGCAGTGGAGGGAGGATGATGGCCACAGAGGAGAATCCTCTCCAAAGCAGAGGAAACTGGGTGTTTCTTTTATGATTTTTCAGTGATCAAAATGCAATTTTTTCTATCCAAAATCAATAATGAAACCATCACCAAATAAATCTTTCTCCCCTGCAGGAAATTCTCAGCTTGTGCATCTGACAGCTGCATGAAACTTCCTGTTAATTAATGGCACAGAGCTCCCAACAATTATATATGATTAGCCAGCTTCTTTTATTACTGTCCAGAATGAGAGCCAACACCATTCAAATATTGACAATTGAAGAGTGGATTAATATTGGTCTATATTTGCATCTCCTTTTGCTATATGTAGTCTTGAAAGGGGCTGGCGTGTTAATTTAAGGTGAGGACTTCCATCTGGCTGTTACGGTCAAGATTTATTCAGCAGAGCAAGAGGGATGAGCAGCAATACACCCTTATCAACACTAGAGAGAGCTGAGAGAAGGAAACTGCAGAACAGCTGAGGGAAAAAAAAAATAGGCATAACTCCAGTCAAATTCTGACAGTTTCAGGCAAAATACAAATGCAGCTTTGACTCAACCTTTCCCATTTCAGTCCCAAGAGGATGGATGAAGAGAATAATGGATTTCCTTCTTCTTTCAGATGAGGGAGGACCAGCCCAATATTTGCATTGCTTAATTTACCCCAGATCCAAGGCGGGAAGAGCCCTGTGAGCCACACGAATCCCAGACCCAGGCCAGCCCCAGCAGGACCTGCCCACCCTCAGCACCCAGGCAGGTTTGGACCAACTGCCCAAGGGGTGACACACCAGCGTCTGAGGTCTGCAGGGTTTGCCGTGCACCGATGGCTGAGTAACAGCCATAAACAGGGATGAGTTGTGAAATAAAAATTCCGAGTTCATTGAGTTCAATTTCATTCCTGTCCAAGAAGACCGTGGAAAGCATAAATTGGGTATGTTCCTGCCTTCTTTGGTGAGAGAAGGAGGCTGAGGTGCCTGGAATCCAGCAGGGTTGCAAGGCTGAAGGAGGTGATTTGGTTCCAGACAATGCTGGTAGGAAGCAGACACCAAAATAAATGGAGTTGGTGACGTAGAGTCATTTCTCATGAAAACTCAATAAATGCATCAGGAGCTACATAACCATCTCCCTTTCTACCATTCTGTGGTTTCATCTGAATCATCAATCAGAACACCCAAACCACATTTAATATCATCTGAGTATCCCAATGGGAATTTTCCCCAGTGAAAATGTTGGCAAAATGAGTCATTTAATACCATGTTTCAGGGAAGGCTGGCCCGGCAGTGAGAACTTTTGTACACTGGCACAATCATTTCAGAAGAAAGGGAGAGACTCCATCCCATCCAACACTTCGGTGCAGGATGGCAAACAACACGGCAACTCTTAGTCTTCACATGTAACCCTGCATTTTTAGAAACTTTGAGTGAGACTGCTGAGGTTCAGGTTTGTCGGATCAAGGTACATTACTTCAGTAACCCCCTGTAGAGTAGGTTTTCAGAAACGCAGAGGCAGGGCAATGACTGATGTTATTGCAGACCTGGGGCTTCAACAACAGATGTAGTCCAAAATAAGCTGCTGGCGCTCCTAAACACCTGATCCCTGGAGTGAAATCCATAATCCCTGGGACAGACATGAGCTCGAAAGATGGTGCAGAGGTAGAGTCAGACACATCACACCAGCAATGCAAACATCCCCACCTTTCAGAGAGCAGGTGCCGTTTTGAACCAGACAACGAAAAGCACACCTGAACTCATGTGCCTCCAACACCGAAATGCCTGACTCAGAGTTACAGGGAAAACTGTTTCTGCTTAAGTTCTGCTTAAGTTTTAAGCTTTATTGGATCTGGCTCCTTTACAGTTAGCGATTCCTAGTGATTACTGAAGAATTATGTTTTCAGCAAGTAGGTTTTCCCCGCTGTCTCTTATGGAGTCCATATTAATTGTTGAATCTGTCTTGTATTTAGCCAACGCAGTCTGAATTGGTAATGAAAAGAAGAGAGTAATTGCTTCAGCGCAGGCAACTCCAGGGAAGCAGAACCATCAGTAATCATTACCATGCTCCCCACACCTCTCAGCGGGGACCGCCAGCGAGGCTGCAGCCTGAGTCACTGCGGTCTCGGCTCTGAAATAACTCCACCGAACCCAGTGGAACCCATCCAGAGCCACGCTAACGTGCAAGCAGAACTTGGCTCGTGCGCTTCAGCTGAAGCACCGTGCTGAATGAGAAACATTCGCTCTCGTTGCTTACCAGAAAGAGCCTGAACGTGATTTTTCCAGCTATATTGCAACCTCTAGTTTCTCTGGATGCTGACTATGGTTCACAGTGTTGATGTAGGAAGGGAACTGGTACTCTATTATAACCTCTCTTCCTCCCATCACAGAAAAACAGGTTCCTGCAGTCACTAGTTTTTTTAAAGAGGAGGAATTACAAAATATATACCAGCTATTTCTTCATGTGGGAGCTTCTAGAACAGATAAAAGGTTACTGTGTCAGGACTGAAACAGGGAGTTATTGTATACACAGGGCCTTAGTGGGTGGGACAGGCATTTGCACCACAAGTATTCTCCTGTATGAGCATTTTATGTTTCCATCAAATATGCACTGATGATAACAATACTATGTTAAATATTCCACTTCATTAATACAGCTTCTGCAAAGGCTGGCTCATGACTTTCACCAGCTCTCACAGCTTTGAAGCCTGCTGGTTGTACTGTCCCCCTGTCAGTCTATCACCCTTCCCCTTCCCAAGCCTGAAATATAAAATGTGAGGAGCTTGGCTTACTAAAAAGAAAAAGCAGGGGGGAAAAGGCATGTTGTAGACCATGTATTTCATTCTTCACTTTAGTGAGAAACTAGGAGGGTCACAATCAGCAGGCACCTGCAGCAGCATTAGCAGTAAGAGAAGTCGTCATCTTTAAGAGGGTGCTTGGTCCATGTGGATCTTGTCTATGATGCTTTTCTGTCCTGAGGAAGAGCCAGGTGTGAGGTTAAGACTGTACCAGCAGACACTGGGGTGGGCTGAGCAGGGGGTAAGTGCTGGTGTTCAGGCAGAGAGCAAGTCCCCACAGTCAGGTTTTGGCTTGGCAAATGCCTGGTGCCAACTGCCATGAAGGTGAAGCGGTGCCGGCAGCCCTGCCTTTCTGCCGTGCTGTTCGTCCTAAACCTTTCTTTCACCACCAGCTGCCCTCATGGCTTTGGGCTGTGGAAAATGTCCAAATTTTCTTTTATTTTCTTTTCTTTGGACTTATCCCAAGAAAACAGTATTGACTGGCCTCTTAGGCACCTTGTTTTGATGCTTCGTGCTCACAGGGCACAATCTGGGAAAACTCTAAGTACAACTCCAGTTGCGAATTCCTGCAGCTGCTGCAGCGCGCAGCGTTAATGCTCCTCTTCGCAGGAGAGGTCCCTTAGGTCACTGCAGGATTAGGACAGCTGGAGCCAATTTTTCTTCCTGGAAAAATATGATTTGCTAAACTTCTGTCAAGTGAAAACATAAGCATGGGTAGCCCTCACTTTGGTACACTGAAGGGATAAAAGCTTTAAGTTATTAAGGAAACATTAATTTCAGTGAATGACTGTGAAGTATAAGAATATTATATGATTTTATTGCTACCACTGGAGATGAGCTTCCAGAATATCAGATGTGACCTCTGCCAGCTCCTGCACTGCCCCTTTCCCTTTCTGAAATCACCATCTCAGCGCTTCACTTAAACTCTGTGACGCCACCATATTACTCAGCGAGTTCTTGATTGTTACAGGCTAAAGCTTTATTTCAGGATAACTCCCAGCTTTCACCAGAGCGGGCCTGTCCTTTGGCACCGCTCCAGGGGAGTCAGCGACGTTACACCAGCAGATCAGCGCAGCAGATCGCGAGCATGACACAGCGAGCTGGGAGAAACAAAGCAGGAATTTAAAACAGCACAGGAGGACTTCTTGTAAATCCTCCTGGTTCATGAAACCAGTTGTTCCATGTACAAAACATACGACACGTACCTTGGGATTTCATAGTTTTATTGATTCAGTGGTACTAGTGTTTGAAAGCCTTTAGGAACATTTTGATAGGTTTGTTTTGTTGTTGTTGGGTTTTTTCAAATTACTTATCAACATGAAAAAAATTGTCCAGATATAAAAAAGAGGCAAAGAGGATTTATCCAATATTCAGAATTCACACTGCAATTCACGAGAACTACAGTCTAACTATAACTCATTATCAGTAATAGCAATAATACTTAAATCCAGAAATATTTTACATTTTCTGTATGGGATAATTTTACCAAACAGTAACTTCATGACTAAATCTGATATTTAAAACTGTAAATTCTTAATAGCAAAAGTGGCAGCTATGCATAAGAAAGATAGCAGCTAAACAAATTACTCTCCTCCACAGTTCTGACATTGCAGCTGAGCTCTGCCTTCCCAGTGTGATTCCTCCCACCAGTGATCAGTGCTGCATGAAAGCTCCCTGATACTAATTTTGTAGTGAGGAGCAATATTTCTGGGGCAGAAATGAAACCGAGTTGATCTTAATTTGTCACATCTGAATTCAAAGTGAGCAAAAAAAAAAAATATTAGAAGATTTCTAGGTCTGATGCAGCTTGGAGTAATCACTTCTGCATTCAAAATCATACATCAGCTTTTGTGCTTTAAGTGAAGAAGATTCACCTAATGTAAGTGGAGCTCTCGAGGAGTAACATGTTACTACCTGACACACTGTGCCGTTCAACCACCAGGGTATGACCTGATACATCCCCCATGACCAAGGCTTGGGATTTCTCCTTTCTCCATAACCTTCAATTTTGTGCTTCATTTTGCCCACTTGTAAAATGGAATGACAACTTCACATCCAACCATGTGCTCAGCATCAGTTTGTAGAGGATTGGGAAGCACGAAGATATTACTGTAAAGGGACTGCCAAGTGTTCAGAGAGATGCCAAACCTCAAGTCTGTGCTCTTGGGCTTCAAGAAAAAGACATTCAGACCCTTGAAGAAATACAAAAATATTTGTTCTTTCCCCATCTCAAAGATGCATCCCCAAACACTGTTGACTGCTTGCTCTTCAGTAGCTGGTTAAACTGCATTCTTTCCCAAATTAACCTGAAAATGTCTAGGATGCAGGTTTTTTAAGGTGAGAACTTAATGCCAAGTCTTTTCTTCCCTATCCTTCAGGACGGGTTGTAAGGACATTCTCCTGTCTGTTGCCCCACTGCAGTCCTCCTACACCCAACATTCAGTTCACGGACAAGCTTTGATGGCAGAGGGGATGTGCTGACTGCCAGGTAAAAACCCTCGCAGGTATTCCTGCAGGGGCAGACGGTGGGGATGCCTTCCTGCTCTCTCTGCTAGGCGTCAGAGGATTTGTTTGACTTCAGGTGTTGCATTAATTTGCCAACATATTCTAGAGTATATTAGCAACTGAATTAGAGGTGCAGATATCACCGTGACAGAGGTTTATCTAATGCAGAACAGGTGACTCTGTGGTATTTGGAAAATATACTTTCTGCAGTCGGGCTCTTTGGAAGTAGCTCATTATACAGCTGGATGGCCAAAGTAATATTGCCTTTGATTTCATGGACTTGTAAAGTCACAAACTTTACGATTCTCTCTCATTATAAGTCTGTAGCCAATATTGTCCAGATCCCTAATGCTTTGGTATAGTATCACACGGTTGTGCATGTCTCTAAAAATCTCCATTGGGGAAATACAATAAAACAATCTGGGTGATAGCTGAATGAGCAACACTCACAAAAGTAAGCAAATTATAGATCAGATAAACAAAGCCCAGAAGCAAATGTAGGTTGGGTGAAAGCACCTATCGGTCTTGTTAGTTCAGAGTGATTGTACTTTGTCTTTGGGAATAGTGCCAAAGGGAATGCCTTCTGAGTGGAAAAGCATGTCTCCGGGCTAGCTTCAGTACTGGCTTGCATTGAGATATGCAGTGAATGCCTCCGCTGGTTTAATCCTCCAGTGGGGAGGGGAAACGTCAGCAGCACAGGTCTAGGCACAGCTGACTGTAAGAAGTGTGAGTTAGCCCTCCCCTGGCAATAAACACTGACCCATACTTGGAAATGGCCGGAATATCTTGGCCAGCAACACCACATACAATGAATCAGTCGGTGTGAGAGCACAACAGGGCATCCTCCTGCCTTCCCGTGAACCCCAACGTGTATCTGGCTGCACCTAGGTGCTCACGTTGATAATTGGGGCTAAGTACAGATATAACTGCGTAGAAGCAGCTATACTTAAAAAAACCACACAACAACGTAGGGTGGGTTGTTGTCAGAGAACATCAGCACTATAAGAACCATATGAAGGAAGGTGTTGCGGTCAAAACACAGCGATCTCAAATTTACAAGCGCCTATTCCTCTCTCATTTCTTGCCCAGACAGTTGCATAGCTTTCCCTGAGGTTCCTCCCAGACGGGGCTGTTTGCAGAGCTGGGAGTTGGTGTGTGCCCACGTCCAGCCCTGCCTCAGGTTGTGACTGCACTGGGCAGCACCGTGCTGCGTCCCTGCTCGGGGCAGGGGTCCTTCAGTGGCTCCCAGGCAGCCTCCACGCGTGGGCTTCTTCCACACGATGGGAACAGGGAGCATGTGCCTGGCTGGGGCACTGGGAGCCATCCTGCACAGCACACGCTTGCCGGAGAACCAAAGCCCTTCCAGAAGATTCTTGGCATTTTCCCCATTTTACAGTAGAAAATAGACAGCCCAGGTTTAAAATGTTCAATTAAGAGGATTTCCTTACGTATCTTAAAACTATGAAATACGGAGTGCAAATATTTGACTCACCTGCCAATTTTTTTCAACAAATCTGCCCTTTGCAGGAGTAGCTTAAGGGCAAGAGATGTGTGAGAGATTGTTTTGTTGACACCTTTCTCTTACTGCTTCTAATACAGACTCAAGAATATGTCTTCTCACTCCATGATTTATTTTAATTTAATCATCCTCTGATAACCACGAGCCACCCAACCTTTCCTTTGATACTTAAACACGAGGAGTTCTTTTAATATTTCTTTTTCTGCCAAGCTCCTGTTCATTTCAAGTGTTATTCTTGGCTGTTTCTCTGATTTGCCAATTTGGAAATGATGTGCACAGACTAAATGCATAAATGTCACCTTAATTCCAAAGGAGACTACAAGAAGGTTAACTTGTTTTTATGAATGCAGCTTGATGTATATTTAAAAGCCTTTTGTGTACTTACGCTATAAGTCAAATGATGAATTTGTTATTCTTTGCTGCTTGTGCCTTTTCATATTGATTGTATCCTGATTTTCTTCTTACCCATAGGTCTCTACTTTGAAGCATGTTTTTTAGTCATAGTTAGGTCTGTTTTGTTTTTTTCTAGTGTGAACTCATTTTTAGCCTCTAAAATGCTTCTTCATAGGCTCTTTACAGCAGTGCAATAAAAGGTGGCTCCTCTCCACATCACTTTTTCTTACTAATTCAATAAAATGAAAGTTTACCTTGAACAAGGTGACTCATTGTCAGGTGAGTCAGGACTGGTGAGAAATCACATGAATTAAACAAAACCAACACTAAAGCCAGGCTTTCTATAGCTCTATTGTGACAAGCAGGAAAAAAAGCTCTTTGTGCACCAAGGCTCTCTAATTTTGGTCTTCTGGGTATTTACAAGCTCAGAAAGCCCTCTGAAAGAGAGCCAAGGTTTCACCTAGGATTTCTGCTGAAAAATAGCCTGGAAGAAATTAATTCTTCACAAACTGATACCACTTCCACACCAGAGGCTTATGTATCTTCATGATAATAAGCTTCTCCAGCTTTTAGTAAGCATATTTACTCATGGAAGTTGCTTTGGCATCTCTTTTCACAATTGTAAGAGGCCTGTTGCCTGTTGCACCTCTTATTCCTCTCCGATTCTTCTATTGCCTTTAGTGCCACATTAAGATTGAATGGGGTAGGAAACAACATGGGCTGGTGGTTATATGGCACAAAGCGCAGGGGAATGCAAGTCCAGAACGGCTGTCTGAAGGAGCTACATTAAAAATTATAATTTCTCCTACCAGCATTTTTTTGAAGAAACACTGGCCTTTTTTTTTTGTTCATTACAAAGAATAAGCACAGATCAGGCTGTTGCTGCTATTGACATAATTCATTCACGTATAGAAGATAATTTACCCTATAGATTTTATTCAGAAACTATCATCAACTTACAGAATTACCCACACTGCTTTTGTAGTGGTGTGGTTTGCTGGTTGTTGGTTTTTTTTTAATTCTGAATTAGGGAGAAGATGGCAACGATAACGCATGAGACGAAGCAAAAAAATACAAAACCTCACAACTTCCATACTGCAACAATTCTGAAATGGAAAAAAGGGGATTAATTCACCCTGCTGGAAACATTTTCCCCATTCTGACAGCAGAAGCAGGGAGACGGGGGCCCAGAGATGAGGGATGCTGCTGCCTGCGGCGGCAGGCCCGGGCCCTGGCAGCCTGACGGCAGATGGCAGCCTTAAATCACAGCGACCCAGGCGTCTCGCACTGTGTGCAGCATTTTAGATCAAAAAAAGGCAGCAATGAAACAGTCCCTGGGATTGAAAGGCAACATCCACTCTGAGAGGTTTTAGAGTCTGACATCTGCATCGGAGCTGAACCTCACTGCTGCGCGACCGCCCCAACCTTCCTAAAGAGGTAAAATCACTCCTGGGTCCTGATGCTTTGGGTTTGCAGATGCCCATTTCTGCGTCCAAGGAGTTTGACTGATGCAGCACTATTGCAAATGGTCAGAGATATTCCCAGCAAGACAAAAATGCCTTCAGATAGCAAAGTCTTCCATTTGGGATATTAGGCTAAAAGATGGAAACCCCTTTTCTCTGCGTAGTTCTGTCACGCATTTACCGGGTGATCTGGGAAACATCTCTTAGCTCTTACTAATGAGTATTGCAGTTCAGTGAGAGAAAAGATTGCTCAGGGATGACTCAAAATGAAAATATTTCTCAAAAAAGTGAAAAAGAAATCCTCAAATGATCTAGGTTATCTGGAAAATTTTATTTGATCAGAAACTATGCATTACATAACCCACTCTGATTCATTAAAAAAACCAGATGGTGAGCATCTACAAAATGAAAACAAAACTTTTTAATGTATTGGAATACTTTTCCCTCCTTTTTTTTCTTGCCAAAATTGTTCACAGGATTTAAGTACTTTCATCCACATCTAAGAACAGTTTCTCTCCCACTTCAATGTAAGAATTACCTGCTGAAAATAATTTGCTTTAATCCTTATTAAACATGGGATGATTTTGGCTAGATGCTCACGCTCAATCCACTTTTGCCCTTGTAACCTTATCTGAATCACTTTGTATTCATCTGTTTACAAACTGACTGAGCCCACGTGTTGCAGCGCAAGACCTAAACATCTGAGGAGGAAGAGCCAGACAAAAGCTCATTCTCTATTACCGCTGCTGTGATGACAGATACGTAACTCTTGCACTTGTTCGTACTTACAGAAAGAATGCCCTAAATCAATGGGAGCCTGTTGTCTGGCAAGGCTTTATTAAGTGCCACTATTGCAAATTCTGCAAATGGATTTGGGAAAATATGTGCCTCGCTAGTTAGAAGTGAATGATGTAGGCAGCTGGAAGGAGCGCGGTCTCTCTGAATTACAAATGAGGGTTCTCGGAGGGCAAACTCGCGCTTGAGTCGCATGGTGGCATTTCTAGGTTGCTTTGAAAGCTGGTGAGAGCTGCAGGCAGATGACTGGCAGAAGGAGCTGTTCAGAGCAGCATGTTCAACAGCGTAAGA
>NW_009260622.1:1861821-1891172 GCF_000687185.1 Egretta garzetta | reverse complement strand
ATTGGCAATCAGTATTTCTCATTGATGTTGTCTGCTGCAACAGTGACTCACTGGGGAGTGCCTGGAACACTGTGTCTGGTTTGCATTTCACTTTCCCCATCAATCTGATCAGTAAGGTCAGCTACACATGTCTTGGGGTGAGCCATCACAGCTAGCATTTCTTACGGACTTGGGGTTTTTTGGATTTGATCATTAGAGCAGTACTTCAGATATACATAGCTGTGTCATCATTTGGCTCTTTTATATCCCTGATACTCTGTAGAGTTTATCAGTTTGGTAAATGCTGTTTCTCCTGCCACACCCTTCGTGTCTTTGCATGTCGCACTTTTAGGCTTAGCATCTCCTTTTTTCAAAGGCTGGTGTGTTGGTGAACACAGTGACCATGAGAAATGGCAAAGGTTGAATGCATGAAGCTAAGACTTCAGAAACCTTCAAAGGAGATTGGCTGACACATAACAAAAAATCCAGGATAACAATGGTTACTGCCGATGTGCCTTTGAAATAGTGTTAAATAAAACATTTTGAGATTTAAGACAATCCCTTACTAAAGATTAAGAGAGCCCTAATAAGGAACAGTGTATTTGGTACCTAACTAAAACCATCTTTCTCCCGCCTTGCTTTGAAGGTCTTGGATCACTCCTGGAGACAGCGAGAGGTGGTCAAGTCCTCATCCCTGGAGGTATTTAAAAGAAGGATAGATGAGGTGCTTAGGGACATGGTTTAGTGGTGGGATGGCAGGGTTAGGTAAGGTTGGACTCGATGATCTTAAAGGTCTTTTTTGGCTCTTTTATATCCCTGATACTCTGTAGAGTTTATCAGTTTGGTAAATGCTGTTTCTCCTGCCACACCCTTCGTGTCTTTGCATGTCGCACTTTTAGGCTTAGCATCTCCTTTTTTCAAAGGCTGGTGTGTTGGTGAACACAGTGACCATGAGAAATGGCAAAGGTTGAATGCATGAAGCTAAGACTTCAGAAACCTTCAAAGGAGATTGGCTGACACATAACAAAAAATCCAGGATAACAATGGTTACTGCCGATGTGCCTTTGAAATAGTGTTAAATAAAACATTTTGAGATTTAAGACAATCCCTTACTAAAGATTAAGAGAGCCCTAATAAGGAACAGTGTATTTGGTACCTAACTAAAACCATCTTTCTCCCGCCTTGCTTTGAAGGTCTTGGATCACTCCTGGAGACAGCGAGAGGTGGTCAAGTCCTCATCCCTGAAGGTATTTAAAAGAAGGATAGATGAGGTGCTTAGGGACATGGTTTAGTGGTGGG
The DNA here is from genome assembly GCF_000687185.1 of Egretta garzetta. Taxonomy (NCBI): domain Eukaryota; kingdom Metazoa; phylum Chordata; class Aves; order Pelecaniformes; family Ardeidae; genus Egretta; species Egretta garzetta. The sequence goes on along the minus strand of NW_009260622.1, from coordinate 1,889,894 downwards.
ATGGCAGGGTTAGGTAAGGTTGGACTCGATGATCTTAAAGGTCTTTTCCAACCAAAGTGATTCTATGATTCTGTGAAAGGTCTCACCTGGAATAGTAATTCCAGTGATTTAATAGTCTGATTGTTCAATAATTTAGATGGCATCTAGGTAACTATAGTAAAGAATAGAATCATTGAATGGTTTGAGTTGGAAGGGACCTTAAAGACCATCTAGTTCCAAACCCCTTGCCATGGGCAGGGACACCTTCCACTAGACCAGGTTGCTCAAAGCCCCATCCAACCCGACCTTGAATGCTTCCAGGGATGCGGCATACACAACTTCACTGGGCAACCAGTGCCAGTGCCTCACCACCCTCATAGTGAAGAATTTCTTCCTTACATCTAATCTCAATATACCCTCTTTCAGTTTGAAGCCATCACCCCTTGCCCTATCACTACATGCCTTTGTAAAAAGTCCCTCTCCAGCTTTTCTGTAGGTCCCCTTCAGGTACTGGAAGTCTGATATAAGGTCTTGCCAGAGCCTTCTCTTCTCCAGGCTGAGCAACCCCAACTCTTTCAGCCTGTCTTCACAGGAGAGGTGCTCTGATCACTTTCATGGCCCTCCTATGGACCCACTCCAACAGGTCCATGTCCTTCTTATGTTGGGGGCCCCAGAACTGAACATTTCTAGTAACAAGCCATTTTCTTATTATTTCCACCAAATGAGAGTACTGTATGCACCAAAAAGTTCCATTGTTTCAGCAAGCTTCAATTTTGTCCATCATTTGGTATTTTCTTCCAGTCCAGGTTCAAGTTCCCAGAGGACATCACAGTGATTACAGCCTGAGCATGTAGACTTCTGGCCTTCTCAACTCATGCTGCAGGTATTACTTTGGAAGTTTGCCTTTCTAAACCTGTTTGGTCTGGTTTATAGCTGTCCACTGTGTTTATCTTTGCGTAATTCTTTTGCAGTCAGTTTATGAATTCTGGATTAGAAAGAACTCAATGCCTCAAGTGAAGTCCTGTTAAAACCACCAATTTTTTCCAAGCCAGTATGATTTGCATAATTTCCCCAACAGAAACCACCTTTCAGCCATATGCTGTCCTTGACATCAAGATAAAGGCCATCTGAAATGTCAGACCTAGGATTATTGGAAACACAGATTTGGACTGTCTGGGAATTTGCAGAGGTCACCTTGCCGTGGGATCTCAACTCATTTGGCAGCTGGTATACGGTAGTCTGAAACTGAGTTTGCCTAATCTGTCCTCAAACCCGAGTGTTAGCAAAGGGCTGAGATTCAGGACATACTTTACACAACTATGTCTGACATCTGTGTCCTGCAGCTTCCATTGCCAGAAAACAAGCAGTCCCTGCCTTGCTTTTTCCTCAGTGATAGCAGGTGTCATGAGGTAATCAACCTCATTTTTAAGTTCCCAAACATTTCTGTGACTCAAAACAGGGTAGTCTCATGTAGTCTTGTGCCTTGTAACCCTTCATGCATACTTCCAGCCACTTCCACCCTCCTGCAAGGGAATTTTCTATCTGTTCTCTTTTGCCTTCAACCAAAGACAAACTTGCTTGATTAATTGCACATGTATGTGCATGTTTGTACAACTCAAGCTGGAAGTGACTTTTCTACTATTTAATTGCCAACCCCCGAAAAAGACTCATCTTTTTAAGCGCTCTCATTTTTCTTCACGCTGCTACAATGCACACTGTTTCCCTTGTGTTATTAAAATAGACAAACTGTGGTGACTCTGGTGACTGAGTGGAGAGTCTGGCTGCAAAAGAGCTGTTCTTGTCATGACATACTCATGGCCAGGTTTGTTTTTAGCATCTGTAGTAAAACCGTAAGTCACAGCTGTGAAAACAATACGTAGGTATCATCAGGTCAAGGACACACACATACACCCTTAAAAAAAAATTAGGTGATCCCCACAGCATGTTATCATCTAATTGCCTTTTAAGTAAAGAAATACAATGAAAACCCAGGAGAAGCTAAGATTTTTCTTTGGCACTTGGCTAATTAAGAGTAACTTGAATATTTCTTTAAGTATCAAATTTCTCTCTTTAGCATAGACTGGACAAGACATGAATGCGCCAGCTGTTATGATCCACTCCTTGGGCAGCCAAACTATTTCCTAGTCTAGCTTTATTATTTTGTTCTCATTTTCAACAAAAAGTCCAATTTAGGCATGAGAAAACTTGTGAAGATGCGTCTACCTCCCCGTCCTGTCCAGCCACAGCCGCACTGTGCGTAAGCCCTGACATGACTCAGGTTGTCTCTCAAGCCACAGGACTGGCTATGTTTGGTCTGAACTGGTCTCATTCTAAAGTTAGCTTTTTCAGATCAAGTTTTTGTGTTGTTAAATTTGTTCCCTGGGGTTATAGAGTCCATGCTGACATTTTCAGGTGGGGTTAATGATTTAATGTGACTCATATGTCAGTGCTAACTTGCTCAGGTCTCACAACAAATCCAACCAATGACTCAGGAAGCTGTTTTATCATTGTATTTAGATGATGTGTGCTTACAGTGCCCAAGATTTCTAAAAGAAAGAGTAATAGTATATATTTGGCAGGTTTTTTGTCCCTACTATCTCTTTTCAACTTTGTGAAGTGATTAGATAGCCCTTATCGGAATTAGAGCACAGAATTAGTCTCCCAGAAAACACCAGGTTATGGCCTCCCTGCTGCTGATAGTGGGTTGGGTTTAAAGAGGACACAGTGGTTAATGTTTTTGCAGTTAGCATGTGACTTCAGCCAGAGGGGACACGCAAGTAAGAAGAGAAAGGGGACTGGCAAATCATGTGGCACGGTCGGGGTTGACAAGTGCAAAAGGCAGAATCATTTCAGGCTTCATCTAAGAATGTTCAAACCCAATAGAAAGGAATCCAACAGTTTTAGTAAGCTTTGGAAACCGCCTTTAATGTGCAGGAATATTAATAACAAGAACATTATAGAAATACTGTTGTGTTTTGCAGGTGATGGTGCACACAACCTCAGCACTCGAATCTGTGCTCAAAAAGGACAACAGCCCCCAGCTTAGATGTACCAGTGCATCCCGGGTCCACGCCAGGATGAGACCTTTGCACAACTCTTTTCACCCTGCTCCTAATTTCCCTGGGGTATAGTACAACAAGGAGCCTTGAGCTGCTCCAGGTAGATGTAGTCACCACCTGCCCTGCAGTTTAGATGTGGCCAACAAGAACTCCTAGTTCCACTGGAGAAATATTTACTCAGTAGAATACATTCAAGCATATTTCCTTCTTCATTTCTGAAAATGAGCTATAATAGCTTATTTCTGGACATAACCAAAAGGCTGTTGAATGCTGCAACTACACACTGAAAGCTTTCTTAGCTCTATTTTTTTTAACTACTGCAAAGTAAGAACTTGGTTATGAAACATTGAATTAATTATTAAAATGGCGCTGAGCAGAGATTACAATAGGTATGTATGATTACCATATGTTCCTGTTGATACTGTAACCATATGTTACCCTGTTGATTTGCCAGAGGCAGAGATAGTATAAACAGAAGCTAAGTTTTTGGTGAAAAGTAAAGAATGAGCTTGGAATGTTGAGTCATAATAGATACCACATAGGAAAAGTATGAGCACAGAGCTGACAGCTGGGGGTGGCTCATAAAACAGGACTTCTTTAGGGTATATTAGTAATAACTTAAGTATCACGTTATATAAATATAAGTCTTCATTACACTGGTGAGCGATAGGGTCTGCTTTTTTTCTAGAAAAATTTCAATTGGGAATTCTAAGAGCATCTTTATTGTATTTGAGCATCCTGCAATTTCATCTTAAAACACTTCGGAAGAATGATCTTGATATTTACCTGACTCTGGATTTTTAAGAGTTATAAATAACTGGTAGGAAGTACCACACGTACCACTAGTTTGTATAATATTTAAACGAGGTCAGTGTGCAATGAACTCTTCAGGTAACGGAGTCCAGTAGACAATTATTGCCTGACACTTCAGTTTTCTATTTGGATAATTTGACCTTTTAATTGAGCACTTAACCTGAAAGTTTACACAGTTTGGGGCCACGTTAAGGGAAAAAGACCTTTATCATGTATATATTCTTCTCCAAATTTCCAATTAAAAGGAAAAAAATTGAAAAATATAAGCGTTTTCATTTAGCTGATGACTAGTGTTAAAGCTTGCAGGAAAAATACAGGGGTGTTTTTACCGCAAGCAGTAGTGCCCGTCTTTTCCGGCAGGGCAGAGTGGGTCACATACTCGTGTCAGTGTTGGGATAGGCTGCACTCTTTGGCCTTTCCCTTATCACGCAAGGGATTCGTGCTGTATGTTTGTTCTGCACGCACATAGTAGACCCAGTGTGAGCTAGGCTTGCTGTGCATACATAACGAGACTATATTTCGTGTTTTCCCAAAACTCAATGCTTTCCTGGAAGCACTGGATTCGCCACGTATGTGCAGTTAATTCACTCAGCAAGTTCTTAAGGACATGCTGGGAAAAGGCTTGAGGAGGCAGCAGCCAGGACTGGGCTGTTGCTGCTGCCCATGCAATCGAGTCTGCCTTGCAACCTGCTCCCTGTGCGTTCCCAAATTGCCTCCAAGAAAAGGTGTTTCCAAGGCTGGGCTGAGTACTCTTTTAATTGTCTTGATGGTCTAGATACTGCCTGCAAGTTGTAGGCTGAGTTGCATACCTAAAGACTGAGACTTGTTATAAAAGAGAATTCCACTGAAAACATTGTTTAGAAAAGCTACATCTTGATAAAAAAAATAAAATCCTTTGTGTACTTTCGGCAGCAGCTAGTTAATTTTACAGCTCTTATGGGCTGCCCAGCTGGTAAAATGGGTTGTAACACTGCCAAGGAACAAGCACGGGGTTTCTGAGGCCTCAAATTCCAATGGTATTTTTCCACCCTTAATAGTGTCTAATAAAAGGTAAAGGATGAGAAGCAAACTGTTTTCCTTTAGATGACTGCTGATAGCAAGGGCAGTGCTCTTACTCATAAGCAAGCTTGATAATCCCAGCAAACTCACTCATCCATTCTCTGAGATGAATATATTCCCATTCAGATCATGCAGTTCATTGCTGGTAAGGAGGGACAAACTTTTGCAATAAGTTCCTGTGAGCTGATGACCATTTTCCACTAGCCTTTTTCTAACAGGTTGCCCAAGAAAATTAAAGAAAACCCCAACTAGACTTTTCCACACCACTGCCTACCCAATGCTTTTGTTGGCTGCAACAAACCTGGCGTTGGAACACTTGTGCAACATGTAGATAGCATGGGTGCTGGGGAGTATAACTGAAAATGCAAAACCAAACTCAGGGTTTAGGATGTGGGATTTAGGATGCTTCTGGTTTGGGTGAGAGAGAGAGAGAGAGAGAGAAAGTGAAAGAGAACGAAGTTTGACACAGAACTAGTTCTAGAAGAAAATTCTCAGCAAAATTCTAGGCAATTCAGGAAGAAATGGTTGTGGGAGGTAACTTTTGTCCTCAAAATGTTGGCATGGCAAAGGAAAAACAGTGGCCATAAAGAATTCCATGTCTTTGTTGCCAGTTAGACTCTGAATATTTTCAGTATCCTCTGTGCAATAAGAAAGTGGTCTTGACTCAAGCCTCGCTGGACAAGACGTCCACAACTGTCCTTATTGGCAGTTCTAGCTGAAAAACCAAACAATTAACATGCAAAACTAATAGTCTCTCTACTAGAACAAGACCATTCAGATAAATATTAACGGAGCATTAACAATGTCTGTCTAGAAAATGGAAATGGCCATTTCCAGCCATATTCCTTTTACGATCAAAACCAGGAAAGTAATGTTGTGCATCTGGGATATTGTATGTTGTCATAAGACAGAGGTATACAATTAATGGGGACATAAGCTTTAAATCAAAGTAAATGTAAAGAATCTTGTGGAGCAAATATAGTAACTTGGACCTCCTCCTGTTGGGGCTAGTGACAATGACCACATGCATTTCCTTGTACTTAATCAGTTTTCTTTAATAATAAACCATCGACTAAACCATAAGTGGAAAAGAGAAAATGGCTAAAAACACTTTTAAAAGAACAGCATGTAGATACATTCCTTTTTTCACACACCACTAATAAATAACTTGCACTGACTTCCCCACTGAGAGCTGGGGTCCTCTGGGCTGGCTCAGGGGCTCTCCACCACTCCCCTGGGCGAGGGCTACATCGATTCCTGCTTAACTGGTCAGAGCCAGAGGAGTTCATATGAGCTAGCAAAGGAAAGTTGTAATCCACACGTATTTATTATAGTGTCAGCCAACTCATTCTGGCTCCTGCCTAGCCTGGGGACACAGCCACCCCAAACTTCGTGCTCCCACTGTTCTGGCTGTAAGAGCCTTTTCACCTTTACCCAAGGGATGGTATCTGTGTGCTCTGAACTGATAAGAGTTGGTGGAAATCTTCCTCTGAGAGTGCCCGCGAGAAGGAATGTTTAACGTGTAAAAGCAGGAAAGAGCAACGAGTTATTCTGTATGGTTTTATTATTTGTTTCTTAATCCTGTCCAGTTTGGAAAATTTAAAAACAAAGGATACTTTATTTCTTATGTGAACATAAATATGGATGAGTCCCTTTAACCTTACAGGAAAACTGGGGGTGTAGAGAGATCAAAAGGAGGGGATATCCGCACGGACTTAGAAAAATGTTAACATTTTTTTACAAATAAACATAATGTGTAGTCGGATGATTAAAGTTGCTGGATTAGTTCAAATATTATTCTTGGAACAGAGTAGCAAACAGTCCATTTCTCTTTCTCACTTAACCTTTCAAGTAAAAATACCATTAGACATGAGAGTGTCATATACTGCTCTGAAATGAATGCAGCTTTACTGGCCTGGTTTTCCTACTGTTTTTTCCCCTTTCTCCCAAGGTCAGATGGCTACAGTGTGCTGGTTACCCACACACTGACACTGACTCCCACGTGCTGCACCATCACCCATGGTGGCCTTTTTGGTTTACGCACATGACCCACATGACCTCTGTGCAACAAGACATCTTAAAATTATCTGGATCCTTTATTTCCTCTTAAATCATGATTCCTCCCTGCTTTCCAGACTCAAACCAGCTCCTAACATGCTACTATTAGGGAGTCTGGGAGAAACATGCAGCTGAGACTTTTGAGCCTGCATTCCTGGTCCCTGGGAGACCTCCTCCCAACAGCCCCCTGCCACTCGTCTCCTACACCAACAGACAGGTTGAGGCAGGATGCTTGTGGCAACTTGGCCATAGCGATACATTCAGGCGGTGGCCACTCAGTCACCAGCCAGGGGGAAGGTTGCCACCCCAGGACCAGCCAGCCCAGGCCGTGCTCCCGCACGTGGCGTGGGGCTGTCACCGTGGTGCCGCTGGCAGCACTGCAGGCACCGGCTCCTTCTTGCTCAGGCATTCTGGCAGAGCCATCTATTGTTTTTTAAGTGGGTGTCAAGTCATAAAGTTCACAGAAGCAGACTGCAAAGAAGCGGGAATGTATTATCACGCACTGTGAGACCGGTTACTTATTAAACCCTTTTTCTATTAATAGTAAAACACCATCAAGAGGTTAGGAGTGCAAGTTCAGCCAGTGTGTTTTTCACCTGAAGGATGCCAAAAATAGACACACAAAAGTCCAACCCTGATAAAACTTTAATTTTTTTTTTGTAAAAACCGCATACTATACTAACTCTGCGAGCCCTGGAGGCACTGATCCCTGATACTCCCTTGCTAGTTCCTCGGAAGTTATAGAATAAACATTGTGTTAAAAAAAAGCAGGTGAGCATCACCTACTTTATTTGTAATCTCTCTTTCAGTAGTATTTCCAAACTAATATCTAGCAAAGGTTTTTTCTACTTTTCAGTTTATGAGTTGAAATGAAGTTCAAGAGTGCTTTAATGTATTTTATTAACTATAGTCAAAATTAATACAAAGCAACTGTTAAGTCAATTGTAAACCAAAAAAAAGTATTACATTTCAGTTTCAATATTATGAAGCTGCCAGTATTAATCCTGTGACTGCAGTAATCCCTAGTTTGGCATGCACTGATGTAGCTGAGAATCTACCTGCTCCAGAAGATATCCCACTTAGGACTCAAACCTACATTTCTTGGACGCTTCCCAACTTACAAGAAAGTTGACAAATATTTTCAGCATTCAGGAAAGACAGGATTGAACACTGCAGTGTACAAAGACTAACCAACAAGTTGTTCTCCATGTCTGAAGAACAATTCACCATCAGTACAGGGGAAACATCAGATAAATGAAAGAGAAACTGCCATAAAACTCTCAAGGCAATTAGCAAAGCACAACACTAAGTAGCAAATTGTTGACATGAGGGAAATTCTTCCTCCAGCTGGAGTTCAAAGCAGTTGCAGAAAATGTTTTAGAGATGGCATTGCCAGACATATCTTCCTTCACAGTTGACTCCTGTGGTTGACTCACTCAGTATAAACATTTTGAAATAAGCGTCTTAGGACATAAGAATTCGGCAGGTGACACTAAGTAGTGTCACAGGTTCTTTTAGGAAAAATATTTAGCATAAGTAAAACCAGTTTAGTGAAGAAGACCTAACAGATGTGGGGTTTTTGTGCTGGAGAGGAAATGTACACCACCCCAGCTCATTCAACCTAGCCTTACCACATGGGAACTATAAAGGAGTTACCACATGTAGCACTAGCAACATCACGATAAGCTCAAAATCTAAAATGCAATGAAAATACACTATAAAGTCTCCTGACTTCTCCATGCAGCGGAAATGCACAGGTCATTGCCTGGCTTTCCAGGGGGGCGGCCCTTATCTCCTGTAAATAAGAATCTGTGATAGTTAGACTTTCACCAAATAATTAATGTCACTACAGCACCTTCTGTGTTTATTCAGTCATAGGCCATCCAAAGGTACTTCATCTCAATGGCAACACTTACACATGGAGTCATGCCTGTTCTTCTAAATTGCAATCAACCATTGCATGACCCAAATCTCATGAGAAACAGGCTACATTAGCAATTCTCCTCATACAACAGATTCGTGATTACCTGAACTCTCAGGGATTAACGGTGAAGTAGTTAAATCTCCTGTTTCCGGGATGTGCTGAATAGCACAAATTTTTGGCATAAGAGCTGCTCCAGATCCCTCCTAACACAATCCTGGATAATTTTTCTCCATGCCCTTCCACAGGAAGAAACAGTGACAAAAGCAAAGAGCAGAAAGGGCATAGAAGAAAGGAGTCATACTGGCTATACCCTGTCTCCCCCCAGCAGTTGCAAGACACTGCAGAGATTATGAATCATCACTTTGTCTAGACACATTCTGTAATTTTTTCCTCTCCTTGAAAAAGATGAAAAGAGATGCTATGTGGCACATTCCCTTTTTTTTTTGCATCTCAGCTACTGGGTGTCATTCATCAATGGCAACATGTTCCTATTCTTCTGCAGTCACACAGGCTTGCTGGGGCAATAACTGCACTAAAAGAAGCCTTCTGGCCATAATTTGATAGTCCAGTCATGGACACGGGCAGGATGTGTTATCTTCATTGCCCTGTCTGGTTTTGCTCAGCTTGTCTCAAGGAAGATATGGTACAGGCTGAGAAAACAGCCTGGGGAATGCTAGAAAGTGGGTAGTTAGGTGGAACACACATGTGGGGATTATCCAGGAGCGAAGGAGAAAGGCATCTGACAGGCTGAGATAAGCACCAAGGGTGAGAATTGATGGATCCTCAATTTCTATCCAATTGCACGAGATAAATCTGGAAAGGTGCAGCACCAAATGAGAGGGCACTACTCCAAGGGGAATCAAAGGAGGTAGAGTCTGCCTGCTTTTGAGCAAGTACAGAGTTAACTGAGTCAAATGCTGCTACCTGGGCTTTTAAAATATCTACCTGCTTTAAGTCACTAATAATATAATATTTATGAACTTCTATGCAAGCTAAGAATATTACAAAGTTGTACACAGACTATCGGAAGTGTTTTGGAAGACAGGTTTTCCCCTATGAATGACACTACCTAATTAAAGTATGGTCCTCTGTGCCAGGTCTTACATTAGCAAAATTCCAGCTCCGGATTAGCAACTGAAAATAAACTGGTTGATTCTGTGTGCACATGCTAAGACAAGAGCAGGTAGGAAAGGGAGAAATGGTTGCATATTTCTGAAGACTTAAGTGTTATTCGCACACCAAAAAAAGGTCCAACCTTTGACACAAGTCCAGTGTAACATTTTCTGATGAATACCCTTACTCAGGTCAATGAACATTTTCTTTCCTGCTAACTCAAATAGTGTTTGTGTGAAGCCTTGCATAAGTCTGGCAAACACGGTTAATAAACTTTTCTGCAGCTGATCACAGACTGTGTTTCAGTAGGTCCTTCTCAACTGTATGAACAGAGAAAGGTTATGCGGGGCAAGTTGTCCATCCAGTCAATCAGAAGTTTGGTGCAGAAGGAACTAAGTGTACCAAGAACATATCTGTGGAGGTCTATAATATACACACAAACTATCAACAGTTCAATCAGCATCTGCAGATTTTTAGATGGCTGTCATTCATGCTGCAATCATTAATCAGGGAGTAAAGGAGTGTTTACCATATAGCTCACGGAGATTTAAAAGTCTCTGGGGGAAATGGTGTGTTTTAAAAGCAGGCTCAAGAGTTTCTTGGACACTTTCTACTCAGAGCAGCTATGTCCAAGTTTTTTACACAATTTAATGTTGCTGAATTGTGCCTGATGATGCTGTGCTTGAGGATGTTTGAAGATGGACCTACTTTCTTAAAATAAAAACATGCCATGAGATTAAGGCAGCTTTCATGAAATGCTCTTTCAAAATGAAAATGGAGAGTTGTTGACATAATAATGTTGAAAGCTACCAGTTAGGAGCTTGACTGAAAGAAAAATCTTTGTCCTGGCATAGTTTCTTCTAACAGCTCTGCTATTTGTTAAAAACAATTCCAAGATTTCTAAAAGATTCCTTTTCTCAAAACATAATATTTGCATTCACCTCAAAGTATTTCCTCTCTCCAAACTTGATTTTGCAAAAATTCTTCATTTTCATTTAATTTAATTTCATTTTCCAAACACACAAGAATTTGAAATTTCAAGATTGTCAAAAATAAAAAAGCAAACTTAGTTCCCACTCTCTCTCAGCTGCAATACAAAGCACCAGCCCTATGCACGATGTAAAGACAAGGAGCTGTCAGCTTCAAGACGCATTGTGCAGAAGTACAACATCCCTCCAGAAAGAAGAATATCAAGTGAAGGAGTTTGAGCCTGGTCAGCATTGGGCATGTGGCTTCACAGGGCTGCACGGCCACTTTGTTGTAAAATTCTCACCCCGTGAGACCGTTAGGGAAGATGGCAGATGTTCATGCTTTGAATGGTGCATTTCGTTATGACCATACAAGCATGTTTCTCGGCAGTTTAAGTGTCCCTGCATGTTTGTGCCGTGCAGATCCTGCACCCGTGTCCCTTCCAGGCCATCCTGCTCCTGGCTGTGCCACGGCTGGGTGATGGGGAGCCACAGGAGCGCAGGGTCTGGCTGAGGCTGCCCTGGTCTCCGGCTGTGCCCCAACACGAGGGCTCAGGCTGCCGGCTCGGGCAGCCAAACACAATATCTATTTCCTTTCATAATTCCCATCATTCTTGTACCCGATCTCTCTCTGTTGAGACAAGCGCATTAGTGATTGCTCTGTGATCTGTCTGAACGCCCTCTACTTTAACTTCCCTCATGAGCATGTTATTTCCATTACGCAGAATTCACACCTTTGTTTATTTGCCCAGAAGCTCCAATTTTCCCCAGAACTGCCAGTTGCTCCTTCTATTCTTTTTCCCTGGATGCCATTGACTTCTATATATAGCATGATACTCTTCAAGTCCTCAAAAATCTATTGCCTTTTCCAGTGAAGCACACTGGGTGCCAGTCACAACCCAAGAGGGGCTCGGAGGAAACAGTGGCTTCCCGAGGGGCTATTGAATATGCAGAAAAATGTGTGCTCTGTTTTTCTAAGGGCACCTGCCAGAACCCTGTTGTTGGATCAAAGCACAGATCAAATATTTGGCATCAGCCATATCCGTCCCTGAACACCTCCACCTCCGGGTAGCATAGTATGCTATTTTTAAATATTTATTCCATTCATTTGTATCTACACATAAATAAAACTCCCCCCACCCCCAGTGAACACTGAATATCTGCACTCCGTTGGCTCACAGCTAACTCTTTGATTCCTCAAGCAATGAGCTGATCTATTTTCTCTTTCAATTCTGCCTTTGGGCAAGAAAACCTTTGCAAGAGTTATGAATCAACTCTGTTTGAATCTACCCTGCTTCCTGGAAAATGTCCTCAAGTGCATCTTCCCATGCATTAGCTGCCAGACTTCCCTCTGAGTGTGCCACTTTGCTGGGAAATTGTTTTGCCACGGTTCACCAACAAGGACATCTTTTGCAACTTGTTCTTCTTTTCTGATTTATTTAAAAGAAGGAAAGTTCCTGAGAGGTCCTTGCATATCCAAAGTGAAACCTTGGCATTTAGGAAAAAAAAAAAAGTCCTCCTGTAATTAGATGACTTAATTTCACATAAATATTTAAGAACCTGAGGACCTGCATCTCAAACTAAATGATCCAGCACACTTTTCTCCTAAGAGTGATTTTGAGAATCACTCCCTAGTCGATCTGTGCAGCTGCAGGTACAATTATATGCTTCCTTTGACTAACACAAAGCTATGCCGCGGCTCAGAAAGGGTGGTCTTGCCCTTTCCAGCGCCGTGGTGTCATCCCCCAGGTACACATTCACGCCACTTTCCTACTGTTGACTCCAGCGATTTTGTAGCCAAGAGGTGAGTCAGAGAAGCTCTCTGATCCTACTAAAACCAATCCTGCAAAAAAGGTTTTTGTCTGGATCAAAGTCTCATGGTTGAGCGAGATCAAGATACATGGTCATGAAGGGGGGGAGGACAACAGCCCATAATTAGTCTGTGAACCCACAAAGTTCCCTTGGGGTGTAATCTCCACAGGGCTTTTATTGCAGGTTAGTTAACCACACCTAAAAAAATTCGCACAACTATCCTATCTGTTCTCTTGAATTGGTGTGAATGGCTTCTTTGCACTTTCAGAAGAGGCTATAGAGTTTAACTCTCATTGAGAGCTGGTTAATGCCATTGAAGCCCCAGGAGTCTAAATCAATGATGAAAATGTCATTTATAAAGAGGCCTCAAAAAAAAAAAAAATCTTTGCAATTAAGAGCCTTCATTCTTCTGGTAACTCTACTGCACTTTCTCTCCCTGAAACGTCTTTTTCAATCTGCACGTAAATAGATATTTAATAGGTAGGTTGAGCAGAAGCCTCCACAAAGGTGCAGCACCGCTTCTGGATTTAATAAAGCCAATAAAGCAATATTTTACTTCACTGCAAATGTTTCCCTCAGTCTGCACTTTTTATCAGTCCTTTCAAGAGAAAGCACATGTGAACTTTGAAATATTAAATTTTCTTAGGAAAAGCAAATGCCTGGTATCTTACGGAGCCAAATTCCCATCATATGTCTTGACTAACATATCCTTCACTTTCCCTCTTTTTTAGGAGGTGGTGAGAAAAAAGAATGTAATTATTCTTAGTCTAATTAACATTTCTTTATTTTATTCAAGCTTTGAAATGGATAAATCATGTTTGTTGAACATTTGTACAGAGTACTGTTTTGAGCTGAGCTGGTTCCTGTTAATAGCAAAGTGTACTTGGATCCTTGTTATTTAGAATGGTAACATCTTTTCACTAAATAAACCATTCATGGCCAGAAATTACCTTTTTCTTCTTAAAAACCCAATGTTTAAGGCTACTCTGCAGGGAGGTACACTTTTGACCTGTACCAAAATGTGACTTTTTAATAGCTTCCTTGATGACTACATGGCATTATTTTGTGTTATCTAACAAATTTCTATTCCTCCAATGATTCGTCCATGTTCTTCAAAGCTAAATGTCAGACACTGCTGAACTTACTAAAAACAAACACCCCCCAAATCCTTTACTTATCAACTCACAAGTAATCTCTTCCTCATTTAGTGATGAATAATTTGCATTAAAATGTAAAAGTGAAATTCTTTAGCAGAAACTCCATTTAATGAAGAATTTTATTTAGTCACTAGCCTTCTTGGAAAATATCCTGAGGTTTTATTAAGCATTTTTAAAGATGTTATCTATGCTTCATTATAGGCTTTTGAATTTTTTCTACATACACACACAAATGTTTCATTCACTGTGATTTTTGAAAAATGTCATCAGTGAAACACTCTGATGAGAAAATGCATGTCTGTTCCATCCTGTGAAAATATTTAAACAGAGCATTGGTTTCAATTTAATACTAAAGCAGAAAAATGTCTCTTTTTTCAAAGCTAGAAATTACAGTTAGCACACAGAATTAGTATGCTATTTAGTATAGTAAGGGTATATTGCTGTGGATCGGATAACACTAGCAATTCAAATATGTGAAGTATTTTTTTTTTTTTAAATTAGCAGTTAATTTGGTCTTCTTTGAAGTTATTTAAAGGTTTCACAATTCTGCAAGTTGCACAACTTGCTTCCATTAGGTAGAAAATCCAAGATGCTCCGGGGTTTAGTCTTTAATGATTAAAAACATCTTTCTGTGGCATTCCAACCTCTCGCACACTTATTAAAATGCAGAAGCTACAGCGGAAGCTTCCAATAAGAATCTAGTAATATGTCCAGGGTGTCCAATTGAGAAATTTATATCAGTGTGTTCAGTGACTGTGTACAAGATATCGCCTGTTTTGCTCTCTTTTTTAGTGGAGTGTGCTTTGAAGCTTTTCACTTGCATTGAAATGAGATACTGAATGTGTGTGTCCCAAGGAGCAATGTATATTTAAAGCTTTTCTTTTCTGTTACTCTGACTTTCAAACATAGCCAGAGGGAAGACAGGATCATTCTGGAGTACCAAAACTTGGCATATCTGAACTGAGCAAAATATGTGTGTGAAGCAAACTATCCTCATATCTTCCTGCCCAGAACCTTGCTCCCAAAGTCTTACTTATTCTACTTATGCTCTGCAGGTTCCATTCAAAATTACTAAAATTCGGATCCAAGCTGAGGCCTTCTCCTGTGCTTTATGGTAGGACAGCCAGTTTAATCCTATCAGCTTGCACCCTCAGCATAACGAGTGTGTTGGCAAAGCGCAGCCGGCTATCTGCAGCCTGTGGTTGAACGTTTCTGCAAAGCCACCAAAGCAGCTCCCAGTTTTAGGACTGAGGTTGGCCTTTGCTCATGGATTGAGCTGGCTCTTGGCTGACCCCTAATCAGATATGTGGGTACCTTTGCCCGGAACAAAGTGGGACAAAGCTTGATTCAGGCATTGACCTCATCCACAAAACTATTTGTGATTTCCATTGGTATAATTGAGATAACAACAAGAAGTTTTTTGTGGGAACTTGAAAGTCTAGATAAGTGCAACCCATACTGCCTGAGGTATGAGTTTTTCAAAGACTTCCTTCCACTATTTCCATTAAATTAAGAGAACATTTTTCCTGCCTTCACCTTGAGCCAACTCCATGCTGCTGGAAGTCCATCTGACAGTGAGGGTACCCTTTTGTTGAAGGTAAGCAAAACCTGCACCATTCCCCTACTTCTCTCCCATCTCCTGTTTTTACGTGGAACACAGTTCAATAGCAGGATGAATCAGATGTGATTTGTTTGATTTACTATCAAGTTTCTGGGCACCGAAGTTGATAGTGGAGGGTAAAGTATCATAAACGTGCATGCCAATTTGGGAAGACCAAGGGGTAACTCTCATACTCAGAGTTCCCCTTTATTGCCTTGTTGTGCTCCCTGCCAGCTGCTGCCTCCGCTGCCTTCCCTGCTCCTCTGACATGCGGTGCCTGGAGTTCATTCAACACACTTAACAATTAGAGGCAAAGGGTTTGAACTTGTTCGAGAGGAACATGCCCAGGAAAGCAAAGTATAATTTACCCTGATTATAAAATGCATTCCATTCCACACTTGTTTTGACATTCTCCCTTGGAGAAAAATATTTGTTCTCATAAAGAAATCTCATTGTTGCTTTCCTTATCAGGGGGAGGATTGCTCCATAAGCGTTCAGCTCCATCCAAACCCCTCAATGTAAAGATTTCTAAAACTCCTTCTGGATCCAAATACTGTAGCTTAATTTTAACTTTTTATGTTACTCCAAAGCCACAGGCTACTGGTTGTAGAGCTGAGACAAAAGGTATGGACAAGAGTTAAAAGTCAATGTAGTCCTTCCTCAGCTAGCAAAGATGACTATAGGAACATAGAAGGGTCCAGGTAGGTATTGTATGAGGTGTTAATGCTCTTCTGGGTAAATAGACAAGAAATAAGAGAACGGTAATATTCACATGGAGAGTTGAGCTGTCTTGAAAAAAGTACACTGTAACGTTGAACCAGATCCTAAGAGCAGTCTCCATCTGTACCAGTTATACTTCCCCACCCAAAGAATTGTACCAATTCTGTAGTGGCTGATACCACTTTCATGTTAGTTTACACTTCTCAGTTTCAACAAATGTATTCCTGGTTTATACCTTGGTGTGACAGGGATTTAAGGCAGTGGGATTGCAGCCCTGAGTACAAGAGAGCAGAGCGTCAGCAGCATCCCTAGAAAGGTCAGGACATGGGCTGTTTCTGTGACAATTTAGCATCCCCGTGTTTTTCACTCTCTTGAAAGATGATACTCAGAAATACCCAAGAATAAATGTAAGTAAGTGAATAAACATAATGCTCAGTTTCATAATGTAATATTCATACCTTTTCCCAAGCCATGCCTGGAAGGACACATCAAAAAAATTTGAATGCAGCCACCCACACTATGGTATATCAATCCACAAGTTATCAGAACAGCACACACATCCAGGGTAGGAGATTAATGAGTCTGCTTGTGGTTTCAACCTCAATAGGCCCTTTGTTTCAATTATCTGAAGTAAAAAGGCAGCTTTTTCTTCTAAAGCTACAACCCTTACATGAATTTTGGATATGGATGCCACAAAAGATGTGCTGGAAAATGTTAAACTTTCTCTTTTTATAGAAAGCGATAATGCATTAAAACCCCCACACATACACACGCAGTCCTGCTGAGGTCAAGATGATGTTTCACATATTTAAAATCAAGCATCTGCTGAGTTGCTCTCTTAAAATTTGTCCTGAAAGGAACTTTAGCTATTAACATTTTGCAGAATTAATTTTGTAGAGCTTGGGTTATTTCGCCCAACAGTTGAAGTCAGCACTGACACCGACATGAATTCTACCTCTGGTTGTTGAACAAAGAACCTTCTCAGTGTGGAAGAAAACAAACTAGAACACATTATCTGTCATCTAATCTCAGCACTGAAAGGTGTAAGCAGAGACTGACTCAGAGCATACTACAGAACAGCCAGTTTATAATGAACAGAACATATATGAAAAATGCCAGATTGCCAGTCCTGAAAACTGGCATTCTTTATTCATAAAAAAGGCGCAGATGAGTTGGCTCCAGCTTTGTCTGTATCATCCCCACTAACATGCCTAAAGCCTGAACAGAATTAACTTCCTTTTGGGTATGTAAACCTCATTCACTTCCTTGTCGAGAAAGTTAATGTGGAGGCCAATTAATTCCATTCATTTTACGATCCAACTATCTTCCTCTGAGGATTAACTGTAGGAAATTATAAGAGGGAAGCAGCGTTGTCATTGTCTTTTAATAAGTAATTCCGAATGAGCAAATCATTTCAAAGAGGCAAAGAACTGAAGTGAATGTATCCAGCTGACCACAGGCAAAAGGTTTCATAGACATTTATTAATCTCAGAAGCATCATGCTGTTCTTCATACTTCTGAAATACGAGAAAAAGAAAGCCATACGGGTTTCTTAATGTGCAAGTCTGGCTTGGTCATTCATTATCTGTGTAGTTTGATAATTACCTATTTCCTAAGTAAATTGCTTTGGACATTTACTTTGAGGTAGCAGGTTAATGAAGTTCTTTGAAAACTTCAGGAACCTGAAAATCTACAAAGCTTCCGGAACAAAATTTTCCAGGTCAGTGGTTATTGTACTTTTAGCAATGCAGAAGACAGCACACACTTGTACCTCAGCTTGTAAAGAGCTGGTCAAAACCTTACTCAGAGCAACACTTGTCTAGATCTTTGAGTCCACGAAATTTAAATAGCTAAAATAATAAGCACTCTGGTAAGCATGAACCGGTGATTTACTATACAGAAGCAATAAAGGATTTCGAAATAGCAGGTAACGAGGCTGTCAAGGTCAGTTCAACTAGATAACACCTGCTCTCTTTGGTTGTCTTTAAAAGTTAAATCATCGGAGCATTTGTAAGCAAAGTGATATGCCTGGGATTGAACAATAGTCCCGATTTTCTGTTAACACTTGTTTCATATTGGCACAACTCCATTGGCTCTAATGGAGTAACAGTAGTTTAGAATACTATAAGGAGAGACTTAGTGTGTACTGTTGTTGTAGCAGCTTGGGTAGATCTCCCCACGCAGTCTTGCACCTTAGCACAATCTACCAAATCTCCCCGGGGATCAGGTGAGCACCTATGGTCTCCCAGCCCACCTTCCCAGGGCTCTGGGATGCTCCCGGCCGTCAGGTTAGCTTCAGCAGCACAAACTCCAGTGTCTCTGAAGTATGCGTTCAGAAAAGCGATATTCTCACATAGTGCTGTACGGTTTTCATTACACCGTCATTCACTCAGCCGGAGGCAGCCTTCACTTGGCAAAGACAGGATGGTTCTGATAACTGTCAGATTTGCTCTTTGCGTAGCCATCAGGCTGTCAGTCACAGTGCTGGGTGGATGGCTTTTTTTTTAACATACATCATTTCTTTTCATCCTGCAAAGGTTCAAACTGTTTTCATCTTTCCTCAAAACTTTATACTGATTTTATCTTGTCATAATAGCAGAGAAATGTAACAGTCCCATCTCTGGAGACCTCAGTATTGTGCACGCTGGGGAGGAACACGCTCAGACTGTGCTACTGTTGTAGGAAGCTTGCATTCACTGAGGTCTGATAGGATTATACGGAGGAAAGGGACTGTAGGCATGGATTTAACACATTCCTGAATACTAGGGCTAGCCTGGATTGAAGGAATGGCAAGAAGATTAATGGCACAAAAGGAGTTTGACAGCAAAGCTCTGTGCTGCAGGGCTGAACTCCCCTGCACTTGTTACCCTGGGATGCAGCTCCCCGGGCTGGCCCTGCGCCAGGCAGTGCCCACTATGCCCTCCCGCCATGAGCTGGGCTTTGCAAAGTTTCCCAGCCAAGGTGTGGTTATAGCATACAATCAAGCAGCTTGGGGGTATCATTAAGCAGAATTTTTTCAGTGTTGAATTAAAGTAACTCGATTTTGTAGAACTTCAAACCCACTGAGGATATGAAGCAGAGGGATGGAAGCACCGCAGCAATTTTTTTGCAAGAAGTTACCATGAAAGACAAGATTTCTGTAATGCTACAAAGACTTTGCAACAAACTATGGAAGACTATTTATAGAAAAAAAATAGAAATCTTTATTTTATTACAAAATTGGCTATTACCAAATTGACTAGAAAGATTCAGATAACACACAAATTGCTTTACACATCGTAATATGGCTACATTTACATGTCTGAGTATAACAGCAGAGGAAAACAAACAAAAAAACCTCAGGAGACAGACCAACAAGTGCTAAGAACTTGTATCCTTTCAGAACGTAAAAAAAAACCCAAAACCTTTCACGTTTATATATATAAACCTGTACTTGAAACTGCATCATGGGAAAAATACACTAGTGACCGTAAGAGCTAACACACAGTATTGCATGAAGGGCAGTGACAACTTTAACCTTTAGATACAGGTATTGAAATCTCCACAAGAAACAGACCTCTCTGAAATGGTTAGGATCCTTATTTCCCGTGGTTCTTTGACACATACATTTTACATTACACAACTGATGAAGTAACTATCCTGTTAGGATAATCATCATTTAATAGTGGCAGAACCCATAGGATTCCAGTGATTCCATTTACGGATAAGGCCTTCCATGCAATAAAAGGCCACTAAGGTTTTACAATAAAGGTGTGATAAAATGTTTTGTGTTGGAGTTGGAGGCATGAAACACTTTATGTATACGAGCAGAGTATGTGACAGACACAGTATTGCAATCGTCCAAATCTAAGTACTGTGCAGGCATGAGGAATAAATCCTGTTATATACCTTTGTCCTTATTTTCCCTTTTGTGAAGGGAGTGAATAACATTAGGGAAAGCATATTTCTTTCATTACCCTGATTTTTAAGCCCTGTTGTTAGTGTTATTATAGACTGCCATCTTACTTCTCAGTTTAATTCTTGACATTGGTAATTTGATAAGGACTCAGCAAATTTTTTATCCCTTAAACTGACTTCTCAAAGCTCTTCAACTCTGAGCTAACAGGACCGGTTCAGTCGTGGCTGTCGTTCCCCCAGGTGTCCTATATGATACCCACAAACTGGAAACCAGCTCTTTTCAAGCTAGCCTGTTGAACAGCTTGAGGCTATAATAAATTCACTGTGCACTAAGAAGAACTACACATAGCACTCCACAGCTCATTATCAAGCTCTATCCTGTACAGTCCCTCAGCTGCACTAAATCAGTATATTTGCATAGGTTTATGAACGTGCATGGTATTTTTCTTTCCTAACATTGCTAAGTACAGATGAACTAACTAACCACATTTTCCAATAAAACAGTATGGGAGCTTTCATTGATACTATTTCTGGCTCAGCGATTGTTCAAGGGATGTGTGTTGCAGTTTCTCCACCGGTCACCATAGGCTTTGGCTTTCCCAGTCAATGTATGTTTTTTTCAGAGAAGGCAGCAACAGGGTTGTCATTTATTTTCTGCAAGCTGTATTAAAGAGAAAAAGAATCTATATCGCTATCGATTATTTAAAAGCAAATAGCACTGAACAAACTTCAGTTAAAGGAGTTAATGGAATTCACACTCTTACTCAGATTATGTTGGGTGATTCTTTCCTGTGGTGTTGGCCAGCAAAAAAAAAAAACTCCCATAGTATTTAAATGTCACTTGATTTCTAATTTGAGGACTTAATTCTAGATAAATGACCCAGTTTTCCAATTTAGATTTTTATACAGAAAAGCTTTTTTGTTAGCTTATTTGTATAAGCTTGGGAGCAGAGAAAATCTTCCATTCAATTTTTTTTAACCAAAAATGTATAGCAAGTTTCAACATTGCATGACTATTTACAAATAGATGCTTCTTTTTTTTGTCCTTCTGCCTAAAATCAAGTTCTCTAGTCCAAATTCTGTAGAGCCCTGGTATACTATTCCTTCACTAGGGCATTTTCTTTTTAACCTGTACATTGATGCTCAAAATCAAATGCTATTTTTCAGGAAATATCTTCTAGAAATTAAGTGGAGAAGTTATATTATAACAAAATAGTGGCTATTACTTTCTCCAACAGTATATACATTTTGGGTTCCCCATTTCTGATCTGCATCATGCACAGAAGACACGCTCTCTTGGAGTTTAAAACCAGACAGCTAACTTCAGAGCCAGAAGCCATACAAAATTTGTCTTCTTAGTACATAGAATATTTTTCTGTTAAAAGTAACAAAATGTGGTGGCGTTTAATAAACCTCACATTGTGAGAATAAAGCTTAGAAAAACATCTGTTCTCTTACACTCGCAGTTCTATTAACATTCTAAATGAGGTTCAAAGAAAAGTCTCGTGTACTCAGGAGACCCTTATGCACATACCTTACCGTCTGTGAAATGCAATGGGAAGCTCCCGGCTGGGAATCAGTGTTCCTGAATGGAGTGTTTCTACTGGTTTGTTGTCAGTCGCTACAATTTGGTATTTGCGAATGAGCTGAAACACAAACATTCCAGTTAGCATGCTTTGCCATCTAGATCTTCTGATCAAGTTCAGTGTTGAACAACCAGACATGGCATACAGAATGCCATTTTAGAGTATTTACCCAGCAAACGGCCAAGTGAAGCTGTAGCTCTGCTAAGCGGCGCCCAATGCACATCCTCTTCCCAATGCCAAATGGAACATGAGAAAAAGGATTTATTAAGTTCTTCTGAAACCAGCGCTCTGGTCTAAACTGAGTCCAGCCATTAAAGTATTCTTCATTGCAACCCAGGGCATAACTATTTATCATTAGTACAGTCTATAAACAAAGCAATAGAGAGAGTCTTGTTACAAATTGGCTTAGAGCTACCAAATGAATCAGCTTTTTAATGGAAAAAAATAATGCAACAGTAAAGGCGAGGCAGTTTCCTCAGAAGATATCATGTAATTCTCTGAAGATTAATGCAAACACAGAAAATGTCATAGTTTCCTCAGAAAAACATTGGGAAGTTTGAAAAAGTTTTTTGAAATAGCACACCAAAATATTCCTGTCTAAATCCAACAGCAGTGCAGGCAGGTATCATTTTCCAGTTTACGGGAATTCTTGGTGTGAATTTCTCATTCCTTATCCTTGGACTCATCCTTTGGCAAAGTCATTTTGAGAATGAAATATGACCAACTTCAGTGGCTTACAGGACAGTTAATCAACGACAAAATATTCTAATAAGCTAAATTAATTGACTTACCCCTTTGGGCAGTACATAATCTCCCAGAACCATTTCTGTGTCGATGGTGCGAGTGGTAAATGGCACCGAGGGTGTTAATCTGCAATGAGAGAAACAAAATGGGTTAGAATTCCAGCATTTTTTTTTCTTCCTGTATCTATCATAGTTTACCCTAAATAACAAGGTGAACAAAGTTTTATATGCTAGAAAATTCTTTCTCCCTAGTACACACTAGCTGGTAAAAAACTGTGATCATTTTTCTTTTTGCAAATTATTTGAGAGTTTTACCTCATGGATTCTTTCAGACATGCTTTTAGGTAAGGCATATTCTTCAAATTCTCAGCACTTGGACTCTCATTAGCAGCCAAACCACTCTGTATTTCCTGGAAAAGCTTCTGCTGAACATGTGGATTGCGTGAAATGTTATACAAAGCCCACAGTAAACTATTGGCTGTCTGAAACAAACCAAAAAGAAATGTAAGACCTCCATTTTTGGTGTTGGAAACAAGATGTTGCCAAAAGCAACATTTACGGCTGGTCACTGCCTTACGGTATTTTGTAAACCTAAGGGATTATGAGCCACCCCAGTTGTTCTCTAGGAGTAAAGAACAGAAGAAAGAATCTAGCGATTTCAGGTAAAAATTCACTCGCATTTAGGCCACCGAAGCAACTACAGGATTAGCTCACGCTCAGATATTATGGAAGAAAGCAGGGAGTTGGAAGGACGTTAATTTTAACAAGCTCTCGGAAAGTCAGGTTTACCGTTTCAACTCCAGCAATCTGGAGCTCGGCAATGGCAGCGTACAGCTCCTTCTTGGAAAGTTGTCCTCCAGAATAGATGTCACACAGGAAATCCTCCTGAGGGTTTGCAGAGTGTTTTTCCAGCCGACAGTCAATTGAGTGCTTGGCTGGGGAGGGAGAAGCAGGAGATAATTAATGGAAAATCACTAAAAATACTATAAAAATAAAAGCAAAAATACATCTTAGATGCAGGATTTTGAAAGAGGATACCAAGCTGTGCTCTTTTTTCAAGCAACGAGCACTATACTGAGTAAATAATGGTATTTTCACTCTTTAAACAAAGAACTCGGTCACAAAAATAACTTCTGAACAGAGAAAGCTCCTGCAAACCATTTGGAATTCTGCTTTTTTAAATTAGGAAAGGAAATCGGTGATGTGTTGACTGAAATATTTAGCAAACAGAAATACAAGCGTGTAAAATTTATTAGGTTGAATTTTCAAAGGGGATCAAGGTGTTAAAAATATCAAAGAGACTTAGCACTCAGACTCCCTGAGGGAAAATTTAAGCCTTTGATTTACTAGGAGAAGGCAAAAATAAATGTCAAATTTCTACATGCCTTTTTTTTTTTTTTAAATATAGAGAACTAGACTTTGCCCACCCTTTCTCATGAATATCCCGATTGTTAAGTCCAGTTCCTAGTAAGGAGCTTTTCATGTCAAGTGAGGGTGTCAGACTGGTTTTTCTGAACAAAACTGGTTTAAAGTGTCTTTCCTGAAACCCATAAACTAAGAAGCAATACAGTAAGTGCATGTGTGGCTGGCATGACCAAAACTCCTGAAGTATCAAGTACTCAAATACCTAGGAAAAATATATCACTTAGCATTACAATCATCCAAGTGCCAAATCTTTGTTAATCTTTAGCTATAACTGTCCCTGTCTAGCAAAATATTGAAAAATATAAACTTAACTTCGTATCTGGAATTAAGAGTAATTTTTGTAACCTTGAAGGCCAATTCATCTTAAATAGACAGAAAATGTTGCCAAAAAGCCAAACTGTACCTTATGATTTAAATTCCTTCTGTTTTTAAAATTTAGGACTATATTCCAGGTTGTTCAGAAAACCTGTAATTTCTTTTTTTAGCAAACGGGCTTTTGTTGCATATAAAATTCTTGTTTCTCAAGAAAATAACTCCCTTTGAGGTCCCTCTGAGGGAGGTCCCTTTTCTCACTCGTATACTTTGCCTTCAAAGAGATTATACACTTTCTAGCTATTTACTTTTATGACAGATTAAAGTGGACTCATGATGTTGCTGGCTTCCAAATTTCTGGGGCTTCCCTGGGGATGCGGTATTGCCCCACAACCAGAGCTAAGTGTTAGTCATAAGAGAAGAGTGCTCCTGTGCTTGGAATAGGTTTGTGGTTAGCTGCAGCAAAGGTGTCTCAACCTGTGCTGGAGGCGGCAATTAGCAGCAGCATAGGGCAGTGGCAAGAACGAAGAAAGTTAATTCCACCAAGTAGGACACAGAGCAGAAGGGTAAGGAGAGAAATCATGTCAAAAGAAATAACCTGTTTTGAATATATCATCCCATGCTTTAGTATGAGCTTGCCAGACTTTTGTGTTCAGACCCTTGTGAAGTTCCACAGGGGTCACCATCATCATTCCAAAAGTAGCCATCATCTGTGGTGGAGAAAGAGTTTTTGAAATCTTTCTTTAATCTATGTACTTGCAGTCTGTGATCAAAATTAAGACCGTGAAGTAGGAGGCAATTTTCAGGAAGTCAAGATTCTGGCCAGAAAAGATGGGTCTCAACCTACTTAGACTGTATCCACCTAAAAATTAGGGACAGCCAGTGGAGGATAGGAGGCTTCTCTAGTGGGTGGTTCATCCTATCTATTTTAGGCACCTGTTTTAAAATGGGACAAGCCACCCTTTGGCAGCGCCTCTCTCTTCCTTGACAACAGATGGAGCTAAAAAACTAGGCTAGGCTAGATGCCTATCTTTTAAATGGCTAAAATTAGGCAGATATGTATCACTGGAGCCCAAGTTGCAGCAAGATGCACAGCAGGTATGCTTGCAGGAATGACTAACCTCCAGATCCAGCGTATTTGCACAGTCCCACACAACTCTGAGTCCCACCCAACTAATAGCAGCGTTGCACAACAGGTGCCTCAAAGGGAGAGGAAAGTTAACCAACCAACCTGACAACTCTATTTCCAGGATTACCCTGATGTCCATGCAGCGTTTTTCCCCTACAGATTGAGGCATTTCATAAGTGGGGCAGTCAGATGGTCAGTACTAGCATTGCTCATGTAAGTGTCGCCTTGGATGTGCAAGGCTGCCAATACACATGTAGCACAGAAGCCTGAGCTTCTTTTTTCTGGTGACCCATTTAAATTGGTCCCCTCTCATTAGTAGTAAGGGTAGAAATTCACTACACCCCCGGTAAAGATTCTTCCATACCGTTTTTACAGCTTTGATGAAGTTCAAACTTTCTTCTTCTACATCCTGCTGTAGGAGACCAAACCTCTTTCCATACAGCACCAGGCAGATACCTGTTAAGCAATATTATCATTAAATAATATAAACAAAAGGTTGCACGGTGTCCCCCATTTATTGTCAAGGAATGGCTTGGATCATCCTTCGGAAGAATGGGTCTCTGTTCTATGATACACATCTGTGAGAGCAGCACTTCAAAACACGTTCTGCACGCTTGCCTCAGACCCGGGTGGCAGTATATCTAGCTAAGATGCCCTTACAGTAGCACTCTCTTCACAAATAAGAATCACCACCCATCCCCTCACGAGCAGCAGATCATTCTGTCAAGCATGGCTAGCATATTTGGCAAGTCAGTTATTTGGCAAAGCTGCTGAAGAGAACTGAGTTGCAGGAAAATGGGACCTGAAGAGGCCATCAAGTCCAGTGTCTCCCAGCCCTTTCCACAGCCAGAAACCACTTGCAAACACTGGCAGCATCCCACACTCCACCAGCGTCCACCTCTCTCCATTTGCTCTTTTTCTTTTTTTTTTTCCCTTCAAAGCTATCACTCCCTATTTCTCCCTTTCCAAAAGCAGCCATCACCACTACAGTGGAAAAAAAAAAAAATTAAAACATTTTCAAGAACTCAGTACACGGGTTGCTGAGATGAGCCAGCAAAGAGCAGACAGGTCTGGCAGAGCTCGTTCAGTTACGCACTATACCCAACCATCCCTCCTTGTGGGAACCACTGATACAGTTTCTTCTGCCCTAAGTCATTCCTGGCAGATGGTTCCTTACTGTACGCTGAAAGGTTTCTAAAGATGGAGGCTCCTGTCTTGGTAACTTATTCCAGCGCTTCTCAATCCCAATGTAAACATTTTAAATGGGATTTTCCAACCCTTGTCTACAATGAGTACTTGTTCACTGTTCCTGGATCATTTCATTGACCTTGTGCTGCTACTGAATAACAAGTATCAGATGGACAAAAATGGTCACGTGCTATCTGATCCCACTCTAGATAAATGCACTGTGATTCCCCCAGGTTTTGGATTTATAAGTCACTATTAACGTTTGATTTTTTTTTTTACAAGCCACATAGATAACCTGACAGAATTGAAGAGTTTGTACAGATGCTGATGAATTCTGAATGTGCACCAATGGTCCCCTGGCTTTTCTGCAACCCACTTTCCATGATATTGTAGCTGATAGTTTGGAAATAACCAGCCTACACTGTCACCACTGATCGTACTTTAACTGAAATACCACGGCAGGTGGAAAACGCATACCATTCTCAGGCAAAAACCAACTTACTTTCAAATGACCATTTGTTGAATTCTGAATAGACATCCTCTATTTGTCCTTTGTCGTTACAAATATCATCTATTCTGTGCATGAAGTCCTCCAGGACCTAAGTGGTGGAGAGAAGAGAGAAAAGAAAGGAATAAAATGACATCAACTAATAAAAATCCTGTGTAATTTAACATTTCAACTGTCTTTTAAATAGGTAACAATCACACATAAGAGAGGAACGCTTCTGTTCTTTGAACAAGATTCAATTTCCCCCTGTTTAACATATGTTTGGATTTTACATGACTCTCTCACTACTACTGCTTGTACTTCGATGAACTGAGCTTTCCTCCACAGGGATGAAATGCTTCAGTCTGACACGGGGATAATACTGGAGTTTCACAATAAAGAGGATTAGGCTGTTTATCACAGATGCTCCTCACACTCAATGATGAACACAGAGGTTGAGGAGGGAGGTGTTCCCTGACATGAGGAACACAAGGATGAAGCACTAAAGGCAAAAAAACTCCACTGAATGCAAGAAAAGTAAGCAAAAACTCTGTTTGCAGGACCCTGTATCATTGTGGAATCATCCTACTGTTCTGTGGAGACAGACAATCTCACCTATAGGCTTCTGTGTGGTCTCACTTTTGGTCAGACCCTGATAATCAGACTGTACTTACTATTCCCTGAACGATTTCAGAGTACTAACTCACAGTTTTACCACTGTAGAGCAGATCAACAGCTCTCCAGGTAAACCTGGGGTCACTTGATCTGCTTTTACTTCCCAGGTTTCCAGGGGACTGGGGAGAGAGAAAGAATTTCTCAAAGCGCAGTACCTCATTGATTGTGGTGTCCAGTTTCGCAACTTCCCTGGGTTTCATTAATTTCTTCTGAAAGGCACTTCTCACCCTCTGCCAGTCTTTTCCTTCCCTAGAGTGAATTAAAAACAGCGAGGCTGAAAACACAAAGGCTTAAAGAAGAAAGCAAGCAGACAAATCCCCAAGCCCGCGCCGTCTGCGACAAGGCATCGCCGGGCGCCTTCCCCGCACC
>NW_009260622.1:1859207-1860834 GCF_000687185.1 Egretta garzetta | reverse complement strand
AGGCAGGAGGCGGCCAGCGCTGCAGGTAGCGGCACCCGCTCCCTGGAGAAGCTGCCCGGCGGTCGTGCGAACGGTCTCATAAAGCTATTTCTCTCTCCCTCCCCCCTTTACATTCGGCTTTTTAGAGGGGCGCATCCGCAGGAAGCTTGGGGGGGTTGTGGTGTTCATCCCGCAATGCACAGGTGGCTGAATAGTTCAGTCTTCCTTCAGTATTTGCCCTTTGAAATGATGGAATAAAAAAGGCAGGGAGCTGAGGAATAACAGGTTTTGGTGGGTGGACTGCTCTTACCCTATCTGGCTGACTAACCACCTATTTATGAAAAGGGCATGTGAGTGCACCATCTGAGAAGGCAAAATTCCATTCACTGTTAGTGTTGGCAGCCTTGAAATTCTGACAAAAATCCTGCCATGAGTCTTTTAATCGGAAACTGCACAGTAACACCCAGAGCAAGCCAAAGGTTCTCAGGCAAAGTGAAGGCAGCAGACGGGCTAGCACAGATAAAGCAGCTCGGGTCACCTGGGTACTTAGCTCTGTCCTTTCCTTGCAAGAGAAGGCAGAGAGGCTGTGGATCTCACTGCAAGACAAAGAGCTACCTGTACACCAGAGGATTTCCGGGAAAGACAGGAATGCTATAGTGAGGACTTGATTTTCTCCCACCCCATGCTAGCTTTTTTCATCTTTCCCAAGTTGTGTTTTGTGACTCAGCTCTTAATCCCCTTTACTCAAGTGTCTGACGGTAAGATGCAGGGCGTGCAGATGGCTGGGTGTGTTAGACAAGCGACAAGCAGAGGAATAATCAGAAGATGGGTTTGACACGGAACCCAAGACCCATAAAGGCACATGTCTTAAAGTCAAATTAAGAACAATAAAAAGACCAAGGTCGCAGTGATCAATACAGAGAAAAATGTACAAAAGCATAATACCTCTCTGCAGACCCTGATTTTTGTGCATCCTTCCCAATCCTGCCCCTCTATTTCAGTGCTTTTTCCTCTATGGGATCACACTACGTGGGCCACAAGATCAGAGCACTTTCTAGGTGGGCTTTAAAATGAAAGCTGGTTCAAAGGTTTGCAAATTTTTTTTTAGGGAAACACCACAATGAGGTGAGATTCTTGTGATTTGTTTTCTTTGAACTGGTTCTACTGAAAACACGTCTCGCTGTCCTTGTAGACTGAGTGCAGTTCGGGCTTCGTTCAATGATAAGTTCTTCTGAGAAACCAGACAAGAAGAGACAATTTGTGTGCTCTGTGGACACCTGTCTATTTAAGGAATCAAAATGAACTCATTTGAAGGGTCACAGCTTAGTGCCTGTGAAACGATCTCTTTAGAAGAGTCTGGAATAGGCAAGTCAAGACTAAACTGGGCACAGGTCAATTTTTCCATGTTCGTCGCCACTATGGGGAGGAAACCACCCTGTTAATACGAAATCTTCACTATTAAGCTGTTTTTAAATTACAGAATGGAAAAGGTTTTATTTAACTTCTGTGGTCGTGATGTAACTCCCTGGCAGGGAAGCTTGTATATTTGTAGCTCAGCTAGGCCTGGAGCTGAGAGAGCTAATGATTGCCTCAATTTCTGGTAAATGGCAGTTCTAAGGGCACTTTCAGCCTTCGCTTCTTCCTCCCC
>NW_009260622.1:1848731-1859154 GCF_000687185.1 Egretta garzetta | reverse complement strand
CTTTAGAACATATCAAGGGTTATCTTAAAATGACACTAGTTACAGGGTTCTTGAACTGAATTTTGGGGGCACATCCTCACAAGGAGTCTCACTCCACTGGGGCACCTGTAACAGTGAAGATGTCACCATCGTCCCACAGATGTCTATCCACAAGACTTCCCAATATTTTCTAATAATTGTAACAGCTAATGACAACAGTGAGTGAAAAGCCCTCTTCTACACTATGGCAAGGAGCATTTTTAGGCTAAAGACCAGGAAATATCTGATGATCAAAACTAAATGGGTTATGATACATATTCTTCTAAGCTTCTCTTTTGCTACAGAAAAAAATGGGGTTTGATTTCTGTAGTCTCAGATGTTCCTTGAAAAATGATCTGCCAATGGGATGCTTCCGCAGAAGATCTCTGCTGCAGAAATATTTGATCAGTACCTAAAGTCCAAGTGTTAGAGCTGCTTCCTAAGTTGAAGTAATTGCTGGTCCTACCTCTTGGGAAACAATAGTAACATATTCTTTAAATAAAGCTTGGAAATCCCATCAAGCTAAGAACTCCTCAGCAGGACTTAGAGACCGAGGTGTGACTGGAAATCTCATTGAAACACAACAGCTGAACTTCCAGTGTATTGTAAAATGTACCAAAAGCCCTGAGCTCATGCAAAGTGAACTGCTTTTCATATAGTGCATTTCAAATACACTAAATATTACCAAAATAACTCCTCAGTGGGAAAGAGCTTTAGACTAGCAGAGGATTTTCCTTCTTAAAACCTGTAATTCCAGAAGGTTTGTTTTGTGATGTGTTACAGAATTCCTCTCGCTTGACCTCTACTCTTTCTCCTTGTTGGAAAAAGCTTTTTGCTATTTTGGGCCTAACATGCTTTTGACATCTCCTGCGCTTTCTAAAATGCTGCAACATAAAAGTGCCACAGGAGAATGGGTGGCCTACTGTCGTGGTTTAACCCCGGCTGGCAACTCAGCACCACGCAGCCGCTCACTCACTCCCCCCACAATGGGACGGGGGAGAGGATCAGAGGAGTAAAAGTGAGAAAACTCTGGGTTGAGACAAAGACAGTTCAATAGGGAAAGCAAAAGCCGCGCATGCAAGCAAAGCAAAGCAAGGAATTAATTCATCGCTTCCCATGGGCAGGCGGGTGTCAGCCACCTCCAGGAAAGCAGGGCTCTATCACACGTAATGGTGACTTGGGAAGATAAATGCCATCACTCCAAACGTCTGCCCCCTTCCTTCTTCTTCTCCCAGCTTATATACTGAACATGATGTCATATGGTATGGAATAGCCCTTTGGTCATTTTGGGTCAGCTGTCCTGGCCGTGTCCCCTGCCAGCTTCTCATGCACCCGGCAGAGCTGAGAGCTGAGAAGTCCTCGGCCAGTCTAAGCACTACCCAGCAACAACCAAAACATCAGTGTGTTATCAACATTCTTCTAGTACTAAATCCAAAGCACAGCACCATACCAGCTACTAGGAAGAAAATTAACTCTGTCCCAGAAGAAACCAGGACAGCTACAGCAGGCGAATCTGCCACAGGCAAGGTATTTCATGATGCTGGGCAAGACAAACTGAAGGCAACTTGTAAACTCTAGTGTCAGAACTAGAAGTTGTTATTCCAGGTTTTTGCTCATGTTTGTTTATACACTTCTAATTCCATGTCTCTTTCCAGATAAGGATCTTAGAGTTTTGTAAATATTGATGAATTAAGCCTCAGTTTAGGAAATGGGAAAGTACAGTAATTCCCATTCTACAGAAGAGAAACTGAAATGTATTTGAAAAGTGAGATCTGAAAGTTGTTATATAGACCCTGTAAAATGAAAGCAAAAGAAATCTTTTCTACATTTTTAGTGAAACACTGGTTTTTTAACGATCTCACCGCATACTAGATGATTACACTCCTACAAGGTGACAGTAGCAGTGTGGAAATAAAGGTCTGCTGAGCAAACTGAGATCAAGGTAATCCTTAAGAGAGGGACCTAGAAAAACAGAAAGGTAGATGAAGAGCTCAAACTCCACCAGCCCAGGAATCTTCTAGCTGGCCATGACCTGTTTGAGACATCTACTTCTGTGATAAACATTGCAACATTCAACTACTGAAGGAGTCTCTAATTAAGTAAGTACACAGTTCAAGAAAATTAAGAAATTTCTTGACTTAATCAAGCATAGTTAATGTTTACTTAAAAAAAATGTTGAACCATCTTTTCTGTGAATAAATATTTATTATCTGCTTTAAATGAAAAAAGCAATGCTCCACACATACAAACTTCATTCTCTAGAGAAGTGAAGCTTATGGGGGATAAGTCAGGGAGAACGTGGTGGGCATAGACCAAGATATTGAGGCCCATGACACGATGCCCTGACAGTCAGCTTGGAAATACTCAGGACTTGACTGGCTTTCCCTTTTCTTCTGATAACCAGAACCACTCTCTGGGCTTTTCCAGTTTCTTGTCTCTTTTAGCAATCTTTGCCTCCTTGAGCAGGGAAGAGAGTTGTTGTAGCCAAGGATTTGTGCGTTAGCGTGCTGCAAGAATGAGTTACTGTCCCAGGCTGAATTTTTCTCTTTAGACAGAACTGACAGAAGTCCGGAAGCTTTCTTCACCTTCCACACAGCACCGTGGAAGGCACATTTAGTTTAAAAACCAGTAGCACTTAGAAATCTGTCAGAACATCTCATTTTTCAAAGCATATGGTTCACGTTCAGGAGGTAGGAATTTCACTAGTGAGGATTGTGCCACAGAAGGGGATATTGGAAGCCCTGGTCTCTCTTTACTAGCCTTCAACGCTTTGGGGGAATTCAGAGTGAACTGAACCCCTCGGAACAGCCCAGAAGTACCTACTGGAATCATGATTTTGTGACTGAGCAGTGGATACCTTCATACTAAGCTATTATAGGACAAGCCCTGTTGCTTCTCTCACCCTTGTTTCTCCCAGATGTCCATAAGCCATCTTTTTCCTCTTGACACCCATCCTATCCTTCTCTGCTTCGCAATTACTGACAGGCTTAATATACATTCTCACCATATTTTACATTTTTCCCAATGAGTAGGCATGCAATTTGGTTATTTACTTGCAAAAATATTACGTACGTTTATGACTGTAAAAATGTGTCAATTTATTGCTAACGTTATGCAAAGAATATCATGGAGGACACAAAAAGGTATAATGTAAATAGTATTTTCCTTACCACTTGAACAGGCTGACTCATCCTCTTTTATGCTGCCTAATGATCCATGACAGATAAGCACTGTGCCTTTATCTAGCCTTTATTGAAACATTTTAGTTTAGCAGTATCAACAAAAGACTATAATGATATCGATTCCATAAATCACCACTAAACTCCTTTATTTTTTGTGGTGGGTCGTAGTGACTTTAGATGATGTATCTAAGAATCAGGCCAGCTTGCATCCAATTCAGGTTAGACCTGAAGACAGCCCTGTGTAAATACGCAGTATCTAGATATCTATCTTTATTAACAGATCCTAAAGGCATAGAGGGCAGGAGGGTCCTGGGAAGTATTAGGAGGGACTGTGAAAGATTCTGCCTAAAGGCTAAAGAAGCATTTGAGTGGTCAAGTCATGCCCAAGATTCAGGCCAAAGGAGTCTGTTAAAATTTGCCGTATCACATGGAGACATGGAGCGTTAGATCTCTACACGTAGATCTTCAGGCATCCCAAATCCAAAAGGTACCTAAATTCTGTAGGTGTTTATCTATTTGTTTCCAGCTGTAAAACCCCCTAACAGTTGCGTCTCTGACAGAATGAATGTATGCAGCTATCTGTGTTCTGAGGCAGTAATTCTTGGTGATTTTTCCCCACTGGGAAATTAATTTTGATTTTAGCTCTGCTTACAGAAACAGTGTACTCAAGAGAAATCATGTATAACAATTTTTATGTGCAATTATACTTTTAACCTTCTGCTAAGACATTTTACATGTGCAGTTGCCTCGTTCGCATGCAGTTAATGTGCAAAGTAGCACTTGTGTAATGGTACTGAAAAATTATGAAAATATTTTCAGTTTTAGTGGTGTTAATAACTCTGCGATGTAAGTAAGTGAGCAAAAATTGTTTGCCAAAGCAAGGAAAGCTTTCAAAAGCAGGAAATGTTGAGTATCCCTTTAATTCAAACAGCACTTGAAATTTAAAATAAAGATCTAAGTTTATGAATCTGAAGCTTTTAGTTGTTGTGTGACTGTCTTAATTGTCTGGAAAAATAGCAGTTACACGACTTCTTGAGTGAATTTGCTAAAGCTGGTTATACAAACACTTGAATCAAACTCAAACTCATGCAATTTACTGGATTTGTTGATTAAGCCTGAAATGTTTGCACAGATTACTTTTGGTCTGATGGATGTGTTTCTGCTGAGGTAAAACTGACCTCATACCAAGTCTTTTGCAAGCAAACAGATGCTTGTTCCTTGCCAAAATTTTGAAGGCTTTATTTCTATGAGACGCTACTAGACAGTTTGTTGAAGAAAAGAGAATAACAATATTGATCTTGTACAATTTTCTTACATTTATCTTATAATAATAAATATTTATCTTAGGATAGCTATAAGTAAGAAATTCTTTACAACGAGGGTGGTGGAACACTGGAATGGTTTGCCCAGAGAGGCAGTGGAGGCCCCATCCCTGGAACCATTCAAGGCCAGGTTGGACGGGGCTTTGAGCAACCTGATCTAGTTAGCGGTGTCCCTGCTCACTGCAAGGGGGTTGGACTAGATGACCTCTAGGGGTCCCTTCCAACCCAAAACATTCTGTGATTCTATGATTCTGTGTTCTCACTGTTCCTGTGCTGACATGTTGTTATAAAATTTCCTAAACATTAACTGTGTGAATATAGTCTTCCATGTTATTTTTGTATTATACTGTCATATATTTCTAGAATTAAGGGTTCCACAGATATTAATATCTGGTATCTAAATTACCCTGAAATACCAAGCTAATAGATGATGCTCTCATGAGGCTAGCACCTTGAACTCTTGCCAGTATACAAGCAAAAGGTGGTTTAGGAGGTTAATTTATTGACTCAGTAAGTGGTGTCTCCCCTCTTAGCCAGTACAGCACTCCAGGCCACAATCAGCTGCCATGCCATTTGCTGATGCCTTCTAAACGATACACACCACCACGGCTATGACCATTTGCAAATGTTCAGAGAGGAGCATTGCTAGTTATTAGCATTATCATCACCTTGCGCATGATTACAGTTTGGTAATAATATCTGGTCTTTCAATTTCCCAGATAGGGCAAATAAATAGGAGATTTTTAATGTTTTTTACTACGCAGCACTGCTGTGTTTCATCCCAGCGAGGGTGTCTTGTCTGTGGAGGTCATCCCTGTCTTTGGCCTTTAGAGTACTTTCTGATGAAAGGTCTAACAGATATGTAAAAGATACTATTAATCCAACAGTACTTCTGAAAAGACACAAAGAGATGAGTTTGAACTTCAACTAGTGACTTGCTGTGAACTGAGTGCATTTTGCTTCTGTTGTCTTCATTAGAGCCATAAGAAAATATGAAAACTCTCTCTCCCTTTACCATTAGTCAGCCAAAAGGCACTTGGGCTATGCTTCGCTGAACTCAATACCCTCTGGGCCACATCCTGGTTACTCCTATTCATTGCTTTTGAAGGGATTAGAGCAGACTGCATCAGTAGTTCATCAGATAAAGCCCTTGCCTGAAATCCTGCTGTTTATTTCAGTTCAAATGCCTGTCCACAGACCTCTCGGGGGAGAGTTTAGTTTCCTCAGATGCATGACTACTGAATGCAACTATTTCCCTTGGGAAAACATCTAATATATTTATTGCTCTTTTTGGTAAAGTATCAAATGAGCACAGCCTATACCTCCCTGAGGAAAACTTTTCTCCCAAACACCATTGTGATTCTGCCAACACTTCCCCAAGTGCTGGCAGAAAAAAAACAGAGAAAAAAGAAAAACTTGTGCAGATTAGAAAATGCTGAGTAACACTACAGACAGGGCACATTACTGACAGACCTGCTGTTGAGTTTAGAACCAGCCTCCAGATTCAGTGACAAATAAATCTGTAATGCTTTAAGATGAAAGAATCCAGCAGGTTGATGGTTAAGGAGGTATCAGGACTCTATTCCTCCTTATGTGTATTTTTCAAGAAATACATACCACCTTTTGAAACTCACACTGATAGTGCTGCTCTTAGAAAGGAGATTCTTTCTTTCTGTACAGGTGTAACTGAAGACCTAATTTCAGGTAGTTTGTGAACAGTTTAAGATGAAAGAATCCAGCAGGTTGATGGTTAAGGAGGTATCAGGACTCTATTCCTCCTTATGTGTATTTTTCAAGAAATACATACCACCTTTTGAAACTCACACTGATAGTGCTGCTCTTAGAAAGGAGATTCTTTCTTTCTGTACAGGTGTAACTGAAGACCTAATTTCAGGTAGTTTGTGAACAGTTCTTACTGAAGATGAACCACAAAAGTAAAAAAAAACGAGCAAGACTGATGCTGCAGTTGTAGGCCTTGTAGAGAGACTTCCAGTACGGGCCACAAAAAGTTCTTGGTAAACTGAGAGATGTTCCACCACTAGAAACACTTTTGGAACAGGAGGGATTGTGGACTAACAGAAATACATGGCTAATATTTTGGACCCTGGTATATTCCCTGTTGACATTGACGTGCCAAGTAGTGTTGAGGAAGGGCAGGGTTGCAGAGATTGCTCTTACCTTTTATTTTAAATAAAACCAGCATGAGGCAACAACTGTTCTGCTGGGACAGAACCATGGGATTATAAAGCACTATGTTTACAGAATATCCTGTCCACAAAGGTGGAGTCAGGTCTTTTACTGTGCTTAACCAGAAAGGGATTTCCCAGCAAAAGGGAATCTCCAGCTTCCATCTCGGGCACAAACAGCCAGCAGAAACTCCCCTTGGCTTCATGGGTCCAGCTGACACTGCAGAACTATCTGCAAAGCACTACAGGAGGGAAAAGAGAAGTTTCCTTCACAGAGGGTGAAGTTTATTGGGATGACTTGCAGAAAGGAGCTAATGCAATTTAATAACTCTAATGTTGGATATATATGAACATAGAGCAGGGCTTGAATGATGAAATGGTGATGCTTTTGACTAACAGGAGGGATTTTCTTTCTCTGAAAGAACAAGGTTAGAAATCTAAGAAAATCTGCCTTCCTTTCTTCAGACCACAAAAGAATGAAAAACTAAGGGGGATTTGCCCTATAAATACTGAAGACTTCTATAATTAAGAGCTGGCACGTCTTTTGGGAAAAGAAGAACGTCCTTAGAAGGGGATTTTTTTTCTTCAACCTCCAATCCCCCCGCAATGCTGGTGCAAGAGGGGTAGACACAGGCATTCTGACATAAGGACCTTTATATCACAATAAGTCACATTGAAAATGCCATGCTACTGCTAGCTCTGCGCCTACATGATATGGAAGCTGTACCCCCTGAGGCATAATTCAAATAGCACAACTTTGCGTGGCTTTTGCTAATAGCAATCCACTTCATGAAGGCTAAATCTAGATAAACCAACCACTTTGCCTCACGTTAAGTTTTCTCCATTTCTAATGTGTCTTGTATTAACAAACATTGTTAATGTGTGGGTGTTTCAAGATGCTCAAAGACTGAGAGAGAGCTCTGTGTAACTTCAGGGAAAAGGGTAAAGAGTTTGGGAATCAAAACAACTCACACAGCAAAGAGCCTGGGAAGACTCTTTTCCACTGAGCTGTATTGCAAAAGGCTAAAGCAAGTAACATGAAATGAAAACGTGAAAAAGAACCACAAAGGAGACGTAAGATGAAGGGCGTGGGCGTTATACACACCATGGAAAGGATCCCACCAAAGTGCAAGGTGAAGTTAACCACACTTGCAACAACAACGAGGGCTAGTACAAGAAAGAGCAAGTCCTTTTATGCAACTGAAAGAGAAATGAGGTCACTGAGTTCAATGAGTTTATCTTACTCCACCACTAGATGTTTGCACTCGTGCACTGTTTTCACTTTTATTTCCTTAAGAAAAGTCTACAGTAAGTTACTCTTGGCAACATGCTCAGACCACAAATCTTGCCTGAGCCTGTGGGAGAAAAAGATTTATTTTCAAAGCTTTCAAGTCATCAAATTCTTACGAAATCCACTCCTTTTCTCTTGAAGGAAATTACATTGGCTCAGACCTAACATGTACTATTCAGTTAATCTACCCACGGAAATAACCATGGTTTAGACTATATGCTTTCATAGTAGGATCTTTAAGAAGAGAGAAGATAGCTGACTTAGGGAAGAGTAGGAGAGTGGCCAGAGAGATGAGAGTTTGTCCTCTGAGAAAAAGAGAGACTTAGAATTAGGATTATATTTTTACATAAATTAATAATGACATCGTTCTCCAGGGAGAAGTTTTGTGATTAAATTTTTCCCTCAATGGGAAACAAGTCAAAATTATGCACCAAAATAAAATATAACAGTCAGCCTGAGGGCCAGTCAAAGTATTTTCTTTTCTATCCTGTTTTTTGTACTAGTTTGTAACAGGAGTTTTGAAATGAGCAGTCATTCTGAACTGAAAACACCAGAACTTTTTCACTCAGTAAA
This sequence comes from Egretta garzetta, assembly GCF_000687185.1. NCBI lineage: Eukaryota > Metazoa > Chordata > Aves > Pelecaniformes > Ardeidae > Egretta > Egretta garzetta. The sequence continues at coordinate 1,850,582 of NW_009260622.1, read as the reverse complement.
TATCCATTATAGAATATTTTGATAGTTCTGAATTTTTTCCCCTCAACTAATTTTAAAGCTAGAAACCTGCTGCAATCTTTCCCACAAGTAGTTGTGACTTTGTTACATTTATTCAGCAAAAAGCAGTTACTGAAAGAGAGTTCCCAAGCCAGCTCTACTACGAAATGAAGCTGAACACCATTGGTGTAAGCTCCATCTCCATAAGTAATAAAGCAGGAACCCAAATTTTCCAGTTTTGCCGGCTGTAGGGCTGCTATGCTGTTTCCATCTATGATGGACAAAATCAAGGCTGAGAGAGAATGGTGTTAGAATATGTGCTAAGACTTGGATGGAGCATGCCGTACTGCAGCTCTTCCAGGAAATTAATACGAAACTTTTAAAACATATACCAATTCTTCTGTTGGGTATTGTCTTCTATTGTTCTCCACTGATCCCCTTTGGAATAGACTTCTATGAGCTATCATGGAGCAAGGATTCCCCTGCAGCTGCAGGACTGGATCCTCCTTCAGCAACAAGGGGTTCTAACAAAAGCAAACACTACCACCCTGTTCCTATGTTTTTCATTAAAACGGCTATTGGACAACACATAGAGTTATTTGTGGTTCAGGTATTAGGCGGGGGGTGGGAGATGTGAATCTGAATGCCATCAGACAGCAGGGAAGTGTACATCAGCCTCCCATATCAGGAGTGTTTGAAGAACAAGACCCTTGCAGGCAGTCGGGGTATTAGGCTTTTTCAAGCATAGCTTGAGAAAGAAAAGTTGGAAATTTTGCCTTCAGGAAATGGTTTTGATCTTTGGACTCCAAACCAGTGGAGGTGATTCTCTTCAGCAGTGTGGCTGGCTGGAAATGCATGTGCTGACCCTAGACAGCTCCTTGGTCACAGCACTGTCTGATTTTCTTTCTGGAGATCCAAACTCTCCCCAGGCATTCCTCAGTGAGCTGCAGACTCTAACCCAGCTTTCCAAACTCCTTTCCAAAGCTTTAAATGCACACCAACCAGGGCCCTGGGTGCTCTGTATCCAGGTACTTTATTTGGGTCTAACTCTAATGACTTTTAGCTGCAGCTCACAGGAGGGCATAGCAGGAAGATGAGTCAGAGCAAAACACCTGAAGATGTTTTCAAACACCTTTCTGAACCTTACGCTGCAGGCTTGTTGCCATGCCCACCTGACACCGGCACAACAGCGTATCGCTTGGAAATCTTTGTAGCTGAGGTGTATTTAAATTTTTGAAAGCTCACGGGTACTGGAGGTGCTGATCATTCTTCAAGGTCTTAGCAGACCCAAGCAGGAGCTGGTCACAGTCTCAAGGAGTCTTGTCCGCTGTTGCCAGCAGCCGTGGCTAGGCCAGCCTCCGCCAGTGCAAATGCCTTCAGAAACCCCGTCAGTTTTGAGCCCTCCTGTGCTTTAACATCCGCCTGTGCCCATCCACCAAGGCCCCAGGCCTTTGGATCACGGGCCATGCACCCCCTGCAGCTGAGCGTCAGGAACGCGCAGTACCAGGCCTCTCCCCCGCAGTTGTGAAATATTATGATGACCTGGTTTGAGTTTTTTATTTGGTTTTTTGTAGCTGTGCAAAGCTAAATGAATTTAAGCATGTGGAGGCAATTATGCAGCATGTCAGCTATCCCTGTTTCTGTTTAGAAGCTGTCAACCGCCCTTTTCAGAACAGTATTTACTTTTGCTTAAAAAGTCCCTCCACAATGATTTGAACTTGAAGGCCTCTTCCACCTCCGTTTCCAGAAAGGCGGCTGGTTTGGCTGGCGAGGGCTGGGGCCGGCTCGGAGGAGTCCCTGGCCCCGGCCTTAGGCTGGGCACGGCCCGGCCGCCCGCCCCCTGCTCCCCGCTCA
>NW_009260622.1:1799844-1848628 GCF_000687185.1 Egretta garzetta | reverse complement strand
CCCGGGGGACGGGCCGGCAAGCCCCCAGCCGCAGCCCTCTGCTCTGGCGGCGGAGGGGAAGAGTCAAGGCTCTTCCCCTTTAAACGGGTCGTACCAAGTACTGCGGGGTGAGGTTTATCGTGTGCTCTGTGGCGCCCCCGGGCAGCCCGTCGGGCTGGGGCCGGCGAGGAGAGACGAGAAGAAGCCCCGAGACGCGCAGGGTTTTCGTCGCCGTCGCCGGGCGCTTTCCCTCGTTTTCCCATGTCCCCAGCTCCTCCTCTGTGGGGAGGGTGAATAGTTCAGTCCTACCAAGATGGCCGCCACCATGAAGAAAGCGGTGAGTGTGGGAGGAGGCCACGGAGCGGTTTTTTTCTTCCCTTCCCGGCCTCTCCCTCCGCCGCGGGCTCCCCCCGGGGAGGGCGCAGCTCCTCCGCTCCCTCCCGTCGCAGCCCCCCGGGCGGCCGCCCTGTGCGAGGCCGGGGGGCGGGCGGTCCTTTTCCCTAGGCCGCTGCCGCGTCAGGCCCGCTCCGGGTTAGGCCCTGCCGAAAACACCCCGGGACGCTTGTCGGTGGATTAAGGCCCTGGTGTTGTTATCGTGGCCCTGTGGAAATCGCTTGTCATGCCCTACGGATTTGGTTACGGGGCCTGTGCTGGTGGGGCTTGTTGCAAACTGGCAAAAAGCTCCTTCTGGCTGCACAGACAGCCCGTGAAGGGAGGCCCCCCAACCCGCGTCCTCCTGCCGCAGGCCCTGCTGCCACCTCGCCGGTCCGTCGGGGAGGGTCGGCGTGAGCTCGGTGGGTTTCAAATCTCCTGTAGCACATCGTAGCTAATCAGTTAGCATAAAATGATGTTGCTGACAGATTACATCGCCATGTTACGCTGCACCCTGCAGCGATCTTGGAGCAGAGGTGTCCGGTTCAAGTGTCAGTGCTGCCAAGGAAACAACCATTGGCATTGGGAGGCCGTGGATAGCTGGTGTTGGAATTGATGGTCCTTAGGGCTTCTGCCCAGCTAAATGCGGGTATTGCTGATGCCCTTGAGGAGACGTTTTAAGGAATGAAGTGTGTAAGCAGAATGTAGTGGCTCTAAGACTTTTTTCAGAAGCTTTGTAGGAGTCATCTTCAAGATTCAAGTTCATGTAAGAAATGAAGTTTTCATATTGATCTCTCCTCCTTGCAGGCTGCAGAAGATGTCAACGTTACTTTTGAAGATCAACAGAAAATTAACAAGTTTGCAAGAAATACTAGCAGGATCACAGAGCTGAAAGAAGAAATAGAAGTGAAAAAGGTATATCTTCTTCAAATATCACTTATTCTTCCTTGCTCTGAAATAATTTTCAGCTGTAACACAGAAAATAGGGGCTGTGGATTACTGTAAGTGATGCTTTGGTTCTAATATGGGGTTTCTGATACTTTGAAAATAGAGAACATTGAAGTAGAAAAAGAAGTCGTGAGAAATGAAGGCCACTAGTATATTTCTGTATGCAGTTCTTAGAACTCCTTAGTTGTTATACATGAAGTATTGTCTATATATAATGGCTGTTTGTAGTATTCTTAAAATTTCCTGCCTGAGATTGTTCATACTTACTTTTTCTTGAACCAGCAGGGCAGTTGTTTGTTACATTCTCTTTCGATGTGTTGACAGAGTTTGTCATTCTGAGTGCGGAGGTTTTGTTTTGGTAGGCTGAAGAGGATAGATCATTCTAATTTTCTTCAACATCACTTTTCTTCAACATCAGTCATAGCACTTCCAAAGACGTTTTACTGAGTTTTTTAAAAAAGCTAGTGCTGTCACAAAATGCTTCCTGTAATTACTTTGCCTGACACATATATTGTAAAAATGTTGCCTTTTTATGTTGATGTTCCACTGATGGCATAAGGTGCTGGGACTCTTAAGCAATCCTACTTTTGCAATAAAGTAATTAACAGTTATTTTCTTATTCATTAATTTTTTCTGTTCTCTAACTAAATGAAAAAAATCCTGTGTAAGAGAGTATTAGATATTAGTGAAATTTAAATCTGCTGTATTTCTTTTGTCTAGACAGTTAATTATGCTATTAATGACAGATAATGAGTATTGACTAGAAATTTCTACTGTTGCAGCTCCACTGAGTTTAATACTTATGCTAAATTACAGCTCTGGAACTGTTCTATTAAACATGTTGATACCATGCTGGCACGTAGGATTTTTGCCCAAAATGCAGACTCACAGAGTTCATTATTCAGCTGATACCGTGACAATGTATCTGTTGAAATAATTTACCTAGTACAAAGTGACTGCCTTTCTTATGTCTTGATAAATAGAAACAGCTTCAGAATTTGGAAGATGCTTGTGATGACATCATGATGCTTGACGATGGTGATTCACTTCTGATACCCTACCAAATTGGAGATGTCTTCATTAGTCATTCCCAAGAAGAGACACAAGAGATGCTGGAGGAGGCAAAGGTTTGTCTGGGCAAAAGGGAGCTCCTTTACTGCACTGGCTGCTATAGTGTGATAAGTGTTGGAATGGGATGATCTCTTCATCCGTTGAACCTTTTACTTTCTAAAGTTCATGTTTGATTTATGATTTGAGGAGAAGGATGCGCACGCGTGGTAAGTTGTAACTGGGATGTTGGTGTACAAAGTCATTTGGCCCAGTAATGGGTCTTGCTGCCTGATTTGGCAAAAAGCTACCTCTTTATATGTTGCTGACAAATATGACTCTATTTGTTTTACATAACTAGTTGATTTTTTTTTTCTTTTCAGAAAAGTTTACAAGAAGAAATTGAAGCATTAGAATCCCGAGTGGAATCAATTCAGAGGGTGTTATCTGACCTAAAAGTTCAGCTCTATGCAAAATTTGGAAATAATATAAATCTTGAGGCTGAGGACAGTTAAAGGTGTTCTAAATATACCATACAAATTTTCCTTGTTTTATTAAATGTTTTGATAACATTGTTCCAATTACATTTAAAAAAACAAAACACTGCTTTATTTTCTTTTTTTTTTTTTTTTTTTTACTTTCCTGTCCGGTTCCATCTATTTAATGAAAGCTTTCTTATTTTGGTTACTGAAGTTATTTATTTGTTCAGTAAAACATTAGCTTCATACTGTTGGTAAAGCATCAAGATTGGATTATTTGCATTGTTTATTAAAGTAATAAAGTCAGGCACATAATGTAGTTTCCTTGGTCTTGCTTTCCACTGATGAAAATACTTAAGTTTAAAAACAATAGAAATGGGGAATTTTTTATTTGTACTGTAATGGCTGTTTAATAAAAGTTTCTCTGTAATATATAGGGCATGATCTCACATTCAGCTGTAATGCTATTTAGCTGGTTTTAGCAGCCCTCCTGGAAATACTAAATCTATCCTTTGTCTTTCAATCTTAGCTCAGATAGCGTAAACACTGTTAGCTCAGTACACAACGTGGCAACAAGTTGACAGGGGACGAAGGAGGGCTCTTTAAAGCTCGCATTGGTATTGAAGAAAAGCTTTTGGAGTCACAGTCATATTCAGTCATTTACTGCTTTGTATTTGGGAATCACAAAAGATGCTGTAAGTCAGAATGGTGAGTCTTAACGTCTAACTTTTCTGAACAATCACTTTCTAAATCCACATTTATGTACCAATTTAACGTCAGAATTGTTCATAGATGATGTTGCTATGTCAGCATCAATCCCCGAAACTGTCTCCACTATGTGGTGTTGAATGTAATTTTTAAATGTCTTAATTTGCTGACTCCTTACATCCTTAAAAAAGTTATGTATTGTCTCACTGTAATTCTGCTTTTGGACTTTTGCCTGCTTTGATTAATGTATTGTTCTGTGGAAATGCTTATTATGACTTTGCTTTTAAAAATTAAATCTTAGCATACTTAAATCTTCTTTTTAAGCTATTTTCCACAACAGTGTGGACAGAGAATTCAGCTGGCCAAACATTAACCTACAGTCAGTGTTCTTAATATAAATAATCAAGAGTATGAGATGAGTATATTTTTATAAAGTGGTTAACACCTACCTATCATGTCAGTTGTGTAACATCTCTTCTTTAAACAGCATGAACGTGGATGAAAAAACCCCACTTGGTTTCTCTATTATTGAAGTAATTTGAACAGGGTAGTGATACTGAACTTGATCTTCACGACACCTGAGCAGGATCTCACCAGTGCAGTGTTATTTATGAATTGTAACTTACATAGTTGTTGATCTAAGTTTATTAATGTTGTATATAGTGTTCAGCATAGCCGTAAGAGATTTGTCCTCAACAGTGAAGATCTAACACCTCAACACAAGCACTTGCATTACATACAGTGTATATCAGCTGATGGCTGTAAGTCTCAAAAGCTGTGCTAATGTTCTGTCTAGCTCTGGCGTTTCCCAAGTGTCTCTTCGGTAGAATTCCAATGGTTTGTATACTTCTGCTGCTGGATATGTGTACAAATACCCTGGCTATAACTGTACAGACTTTTAACGTTGTTTTCTAACTGGTTGCAGTTTTAATTCAAGCCTATGCCTCAGGAAAGAGTTTGAGGTTTTTCCTGAGTGAATACTTCAGCTACTCTTAAGTAAAATATGGATATGGTAGCCATGGCAACTCTGTTGCTGTCTGCAAGCCAGTGCTTGTAGCAAATCAAGTGTGTTGGGCCTTCAAGGAGGTACAGGTGGCCATTTGTTTGAGAGCAGCCGATATGAGTATTGTGGACTCAGGTGACTTAGCTCTGCCTTATCCTGCTTTATTAGGTATAGCTCTTAGTCCAAAACTGTCTTTCAGGACAGTGCAGTTTGAGAGCTAAGTAATGCAAAGTTACAGTCTTAGGAGATCTTGGGGTTTTTTTTCTAAACAACCAAACCATTCATTTGGTATGTTAAAGTAAACCATCCAATGCACTTGACTCTGTAATTATAGACCAAAGGAAATGTAAAAGACTTTTTTTTTTTTTTTTTTTTTCTTTTTTTTTTTTTCCCCACGTGAAAACTGAGCTAGTGATGGAGTTTGACCCATAATGGGAGGCATCCAGCAGATGGCATCAAAGAACTGGGAAACCCATTTTACGGTAAGCCCATGCCTAGGCTGAGAGTGCCAGTGCTGATTTTAGTGAAGTGAAACTTTGGCTGCAATGATCACATTCTCATTAATTGGTCGGTAACACTTCGAAATTCACTCATAAGTGATTGCTGTGCCAGCTCTGCTGTTCTGAGCATATTCAAAGCTGTGCAGATTGCAGGTATTTAAAATGATAGTGATTTCCAGATAGGCCATAGTATGGATATGGCTTCATTATGGAAAAGAAAAAAGCAGTTAGTAAGGTTCAACTGTGATTCCAGTGGCAGCTATAAAGCCAATGAGGACATTACTTCAATAAAGGACCCAAAGGGAGAATGCTGGTGAGGTGTGAAGAGCTTGTATTATCGCTGCTGTTCTTCAGTATCCTAGAAGTGGAATTGTCCATATATACACCCCTGGTGTTTAGGGAAAAGAAGGCTGTTCGAGTGTTCTTGTGAAAGCCAAAAGTCTTTCTGGCGCTGGATTTCAGTCCTTTGCCATTTGTTTTGTGACCCCACCCCCTAATTTTCTTTCTTTCTTCTGGTTATCATGGTGTTGGTATATTTTAGGCCATTTCACTAGGCCTTCTGGCACTACTAGAGTTTAGGCTTTTATGTGTATGGTGCATCTTTCCTGTTTGCTTAGTCCTTACTACAAACTGTATGTCCATGCAGCCTTGAAAATCTAGGTGCGTTTTTGCACATGTAATGTCCAGTTTCCTTTTATGGTTTGGACAACTGTGTTCGCAAGTCAGGCAAGTAATTACCCAACAAACTCTTTCAGATTAGTCTCTGAATTTTTGTGTTTTACAGAACATGCTGTCCCAGGCTATCATTTGATATTTTTATATGCATGGAATAGAACATACAGGAAACTCTTTATTGTTCTTAAGTTGTCATTGTAGAAGTTAATTTGCAGATTGTCCATCAGTTACTTGAAAGTGTTTGACAGATTCCTAGTTTTTCCTTTTAATAACCTTTCTCCTCCCTTGTGAATATATGCAACTGTTTTTCAGTTGACATTTATTCTGTTTAGTGCCCCATCTTCTAAGTACTTTTTATTTTTGGTAGATCGGAAATTTCTGTTAGATCGGAAATTTCTGTTATCTCTAATGTTTGCCCTACAGTTATCTTGTTCAGATAATGTAAGTCCATAAAAAAACCCCCGATCCTCTGTTCACTTCTGTACATGTCAGGAATCATTTAGCTGCACTTGACAATATACATTTTTTATATTGTCAAAATGCAAATAGTCATTCTCTGTATTGTCAAGGGGGTCACATTTGTAAAGTACTTCAAAGATGAAATGAACCGTAAAAGTGCCAAGCATTATTTTAATCTAAGAGCTTTGTTTAGAGCGTTGGGCCAGTGATCTCTTATGATCAATTAGGGACTGAATTAGCTATTCGTCTCCATATTTGTATTAAAGTACAGTTTCCATACTGTTTTTGTTTTGCCAGTCATAGAGCTGCCAGTGGCTGGCTTTTCACTTGGTTGCAGCAATTAAGCAGGTAAACTATCAAAACTGCAGCCAGTGAAATATGGCTCGTTTCAGTGTATGATGTCAAGGAAACTTAACTTACCAGTTTTTCAAAGTAGCCTGATTAAAAAAAAAATAATCTGTAAGACATAGTAGGACAAAATGATTATATTTTCAGGGGCTTGTTTGTGATTCTGTATCTTGTCAGTGGGTATAAAAATATTTTCCACATGATGATCTCTAGCATAACCTTCTCCAGTGGAACCCTCATTATTGCTCGTCGCTTTTGTATTGAAGACCCTCGGATACCATTACACTCCATAATATAAATGTGGTTGATAATTATTCAATAATTATAAGGAAGTGGTGTGTAGCCAAAGTACAGATAATTTTCTGGTATTAACTATCACTTCAAAGAGCACAAAGAGATTGAATGCTGAATACCAAAGCCATATTTTCTGTAGGAGCAACAGAATTAAGTAGTTTGGCTTGCATGAGTCAGTGGTTCAGATAATTTATCTAATGTTATTCTAATAGTCTGATTCATGAAAGAGAAAAAAAATGTGGATGTATGATAAGGTCTGACAGAAATTATTTACAACCAAGTTTGTCCTTATATTGATTGTATGAGTCATACAGAAAACCAAATTATTTTTGTAATTAAACGTTAGCTGCTGATTCGACTGCACAGAACGCAGTGCACCAAACACAGGCGTAAATGGCTATGCAGATTTCCCTCTGCAAGAGATGAAACAGGTTTACAGTTAAGGGGGACTGCATCCAGCTGTTAGAGATGTAATAAATTACCAACCTGAGTAGAACATCAGCCATTTACTGCAGAATTACAGAAATCTTTTATTTGCTGTTGCTCTCCAACGGTGGTTAGTGTGCTGTGACTTTGATCTCAGTTGGTAAACTGCAGGTATCATTAGGTGGCCCTCTATACTGGTGCCAGCAAACCCCACACTTGAGTCTGCTGAGTGGTGGGGTGCAGGGTTATAATGCAAGTTCGTCACAGGATTGCTTCAGGATAACCACTGTGGTCCAGTCTGGCATTATTGCCACTTGTACAGGGGAGAGGAGAGGCAAGATGTACTTGATGTTAAAAAAGTACTACACCTGGCCATTTCCTTAAGCTATTCAGAAAATTTCCTCTTTGCTTTCTCAACACAGCCCAGCACAAGTGAAGAAAAACATTGTTCAGTGGATTTTTAGATTCTGTTGAGTTTTACCTCTTCAAGCACAGTACAGAAGTCCATCATGTCATCACATGTTTGGATGATCTTCTTGCCTTGTTAACTGTAGCCAGTAGGACAGTGCATACCAGACTTATAGTGCCCAGGTAAAGTTACAACTTTTAAAAAATTATATTTACAGGTGAAATTTCTGCTGTCTAATAGGTGTCTGGGTAGAAATGTGAATTAAACCAGACTGATTGGTAAGGGCTAGTCATTGAACAATAACCTATAGCATGTAAGTATAAAACCTGACTGCCTTTGGGTACACAATAGCAGTAAATCAACTCAGATAAAAATTATTAATCTTAACACACATGGCTAAGGACCAATGGTAACTCTACACCCAACACTGTTTTTATTAACACTTCGGGGGAAAATAATAAAACTTTCATTTCTGTTGTGAAAGCTTTTCCTTTCCCCAGTTGCTTAATATTGCTATTAAAGGTTCATCCGTAAAAGCTTTAGTTTGGTTTTGAAAATGTCTCCCAGCACCAATGTTAGACATGTCTACACTCTCAAACAGCCTCTGGGGAAGTTTCTAAACTTCAGACTTGTCTCCCCTTTCTAGGGGCTAGAGAAGTGTTCGTATGTTTTTCATGTATGTGCGAAGACAAATACATTATAATAACTTAGGCTTTTGAAAAGAAGAGCAATGGATGTGTTTGCAGTGTTCAGGATAGCATTTATAGTGGTTGACTTTTGATGAGGGAAGCAAGGATAATTTCAGCCACAGATGGAAATCCTGGCAACTCCTGTGCTGCTTAGGTAGTTAGCTGTGTTAAACCCGTAAAAATGTGCCCCAAACACTTCACTGTTTTTTGGTTGGGTTTTTTTTTTTTTTTTTTCTTTTGAGGTACAAAGTCAAAATCATATTAAGGGTGACAGTACATTTTTCCCCTCCTTGGCTTATACAGTTGTTTACATGAAAGACGGCATTAGGAGATAAGAATTGTAAACAGATACATGGTTAGGTAGGTTAATACAAACATCTCCTTCCAAGTCGGTAGTTGAAGTCATTCATAGTCCTTGCTGTATCTGTAATTATTCTGCATATGGATAGAAATATTAGCAAACTGTTCATTTCATGTTTCTGGCCAAGATCCTTCATGAAGGCAGGCCTCTTTAAACTCTACAGCATTTCTTCTGCCTCTTTCCCCTCTCCCCAGCTACTTTTCCCACTGCAGAGAGTAAATCTGGTTGGCTTATTGAAGCAAGGTAGGAGTACACAAATACATATAGACCATCTAAGCAGATGGGACCATGCACTATGCACTTAGCAGAAAATGCTGGTACAGCGCATATGCAGACAAATAGAAATATTAAGAATTACTATTTTTTTTTAAAAAGGAGCAAAATGGACCTCACTGTAGAAGAGTTTTGGCCATGTTTGCACATTTTATTATGGTCATGATCTTTGATTTTATGGAAGTGGTAACAAAATCAACTGTAGAATTTATTTTACTAGTTAATTTGTTCTACAACATTTGATGGAGCTACAGTTGGGGATGTTTTTCTTTCTGTTCTTTTTACTCTCCAGCTTTGGACATTAGTGATAAGGAGTAGCTGTATGACTGCTTGTGGGTGTTACTGTGAGATCACTGTTGCAGTGGTTTTGCAGTTATTCTCTCCCAGATTATCCCCCTCACAGTTCATTCCTATGTGATGTAGCCAGCGAGGAGATAGTGATATTTATTAACAGCCAAGGAATACATTATAGCACTCATGTTTACCTGCACAGTTGCTTCTCTGGCACCTCGTTATTGCAGGCACCTGGGATGAAGAATTGGATATATGATACTCTATAGGCAGCTGTGGGTTGGTTGGTTGTGGGTTCCTTGTTTTTTAAGTTATTGAAGAAACAGTAACTAGAGGGCACAAACTACAAGTTCATAGTCAGCTTTGCTTTGGATACAGTAGCTGTCAGACTTTAACAAAAAAACCCTCGTATTTTACCTATATGATATTGTTACTTTCTACTGTGGTAGCTGCCTCTATCTCAAATGAGACTTGGAACTTTCACCGTACTTTTAATGCTCACCAACCAGTATTTTGCATTTCAGCTACATGTGCTCTAAGTGACACTTAGCTTTTTTTTTTTTTTTTACATCTAGCTTGAGCTTTGCATGCTTTCACTTTTCCATGCAACAGACTGCTAAGTAGCTGTCTGTATTTATATTGCTGTTTGGTGACATCAGCATAAGAATTTCATGTCAGGTTGACTTTTATTTATTGTCACTGGCTAGAACTTCTTGACACATAATTTTATTGCCATTAGATTTGATATGACAAACATCTAATAAAATAAAATTGCATTTCATTTTATATCAAAGCGAAGATTTATTTAATATCATCATGAAGTTTCTAACTGATGCCTGTTGCTATGACAACATGCAGTAACTTTGTGGCTAGCATAGGAATTATCTCAAGAATTTCCTGGGTTTCGTGTCAAATATGAATAGCTTGCAAAGCTTTCTGTATACTAAGCAGGTCATGTGGGAGAAAGATCACAGGTTTTTTCCTTCTGCTCCTTAAATGCTGGTTTCAATTCCCCCTTATTTCAAAGGTGAAGTTCTTCTCGATGTGAAAAGCTGATACAAAAGTTAAGAAATTCTTCAGAGTAATTTGTCTGTAACCTATTTTAATTTGTCCTTTATACTGCAATGGAGAATACAAAGTTTGCTTTTTATTCCACAGTAGATTTGATGCATTGATAATGAGCTGTGGATCAGGCTTGGCTATAGTCCACATGCTTCCTAGCACGCTGAAAAATATGCATTTAGGCTCTTACTTTTCTCTGCTTACATGGTGACCTGTAGCTTCATGTTGAAATGCTTATATTTCAATTAATGGGGGTGTATAGATGCTAAGATAATGAACACCATTCACAAATAGGAAAAACAAATTAATCATACAATTAAAGTAACGTAAAATGAAAAAGTGATTAATTCAGGGCCAGAAGAAATCAATTCCCCTTGGCTGTAATGAATTCTGAAAGGAGCAAATAAGAGAGATTCTCTATAAATGTAACTTTTCTGAAAAATCTCAGCTATTTCCAGTGACTACCTCGTCATTAATGTGTACATCTAAGTTTATACTATTGTTCAAATAAGGCCACAAAGTTGGTTGTTATGCATCGATGTACTGCTTACACCTAGCTGAATTATATGAACCAAACTGTGTCACATTCTGTTCTGTTAATCATCATAATGAAAGGAGAAAGTTCTAGTTCAGCTTTGAAAATGCTGCTGTCTCGGTCTTTTGGTTGTGAAATAGAACTGAATTAATGAGCTACAGTATGCATAATTATACAGGAGCAATTTATTTAAGGCACAAAGCAAACATGGAAATTTGCAACAACGCAAAAAAAATAGAATTATTTCAATTTCACAGCTATTATGTTTCATTTGGAAGCAACGGAGTAAGAAAGATCTAAGAACCAACTTACAGCTTGCTGTGAAAAGGTGACACCAGCAACGTTTGAAATGTCTATACTATATTTTATAGGCAACAGAAATGCAGTAGGGTTTTCTGTTCACGGTGCATTAATGAGTTCCATCCTAGCTATTTCTAAAGGTGTTCTGAGCTCACATGGAAAAACAAACACTGCTTTGGAAAAACACCTAAGCTTCATTTTTATGTATACTTGTGCAGATTTCCTGAATTCATTGCTGTTGCATTTGTACAAAATCACTGTGTTTGGAATTAGGGGTGGAAACACAATGAGAAAATAAGTTTCATTTTTGTTTCCTGTGCTGTCTTTTGGGATTTTGTATTGGTGTTAGTACCTTCATTAAAAGTCATTGAATTTCCTGGCATTAGGACTTTTTCCCACACAGAGAAAGCTGTGGCATTCCCTCTAAATTCTTTCTTTTACCTAGATGTGGAATATTGCAGAGTTTATAGGGAATCTTACGATTGTAGTTGGGAACAAGAAGAGATGATGCTTTCAGACATCCAAGCCTTTTTTTATGTCTGAAACAGCTTTGCGGATGATCTTAGCCATTACAGACACAGCAGTGTGGAGCAGGAAAATCAACAATCTGCCTGCTTTTCCCTGTGGTTGACATTTCAGTTTCGTTGAAGAATTAGAGTTGACCCTTGTCTGCTAAACCATTACTGAGTGCCCCAGACACATTAGGCTAGAGGAAGGAAGTGAATTAAGCATAAACTTTACCACTATCTATAATGTGGTGAATGTAAGACCACACATGCAAAGATCTCTGCCTTAGTAGAAGCAAATGTCCTCAACTCAAACTCTGCAAAGGTTGGATGTGATTTGCATTAAGCAAATAGTGTACATTTTTCCTAGACATATTAAAATTGACTCAAAATCAGTACCAAAGCCTGTGAGAAATACTGGTTTAGAACAAAAAGCAGCAATTGGTCTGATCTCTTAAGAGAAAAGGCAAAAGCAGAAATTGGGAAAAAAGGTGACTGGCATATGTATAAATTTTTTAATGACTCAGCAATGTAATTTTCAAGATTTTATTATTATTTTTCACAAATGGAAAATCTGAAAAAGCACATGTCATTACTCATCATATTTCCTTTCTGCCCTGTGGCTTAGAAAGGGGTAAAATCAGTAGGCAAGGCAGCATTACTGTGAGAAGAAAGGACACAGCCATTTTATAAAGAATAATGAGATGAAAAATACAGTAAAGCCTACAACTGTTCCTTCCTTGATTATTGATATTGAGCTTTATTAGAGCATTTAAAAGCTTGGAAGGGATTATAGTCATAGTGCTGGCTACCATGGAAATGCCACTTCAAATGATAAACCCCTTAGAGTGACACTGGTATTTCAGAGGATATCACAAGTAATTATTCAGGTGAAGAAGTGAATTTTTAGTAGCTCTTCGGAATTGATTTCTTTATTCTCCCCCACCCCCTTTTCTCCTGCCTTTTAAAAAGAGCTAATCTTATTTCATCTCTGTTCTCTATGAAGCAGGTATTTGGAATGCTTATCTCGGCTTTCCAAAGCAGTGTACAGTACAGTGATTGCAGCTAAACCCACACCTCTCCCTGGTGCCTGCAAAATGTTAAAACAGAAAAGAGTGATTGTGTTTTGGTCCCCAAGGAGAGGAAAATTCTTTGCCTTTAACTGTTGTAACAGTATGAGTGGAACAGAGCCAGACAGCTGTGATGTCCAGTCTATTGTAGCTGAAGACACAAAATGCATGTAGTTGTCCTGGTTTCAACTAGCTATTTGTCCAGACCGAGAAAAGGTGGATTTTGAGTGTGGAAATATATTTGGAGGATCGGGAGGTTTGGATGCCTGTTTTTTAGCCACAAAGTACAGCAGTCATTGAAAGACATGCTGACATTTATACACTAATCCTTATGGGTTTACTTTTCAGAGGGGGTTCAAATTGTGTTATATTGTATCTGAACTGGTTCATAACAGTTAAGACAGGCAAGCATTCAGGCATGCAGAGGATATCCTTTTGAGTACAGTGTGATTTATAAAGAGAAGTTTAAGCACCATAATTCTGCTGCCTTCTTTTAGAGATTGCATCTGTTATTCTCAGAGAATCATAAAAAACCTATCTTTTGCATAAAGATCCAATCAGTGCTAGAAGCTTCACTAAAACAAAATATTTATACTCTGTGTCCCAGGGACATCACAGCAACTGTCCAACTATTTTGTGAAGCTATATATTAACATTCTCCAAACCACAAATTCATCATGAAGAAGTAATTTTTAGGCTAGAATTGCAGTTAAGAAAAAAGAATCTAAATCCATTGGAGGTATCTGTTTTACAGTAATTTCATCTGGTGACTTAGAACTGAAATCTCTGGATTTAAGTAGAAGAGATAAATCTTATCAGAGAGACTTTCTTTCTGTTATTAAACCCAGTCTGCTTGCAGATCGTATAAGCATGGAGCTGAGAATTCACCATTGTACAGAATTTAGAAAATTAAATTATGGCAATGAAAATCCTCATGGAAGGACTAATAATTCCGCCATTACCAATGCAATGAAACCAAGACTTCAAACACAAATGAGACCTTGAGCTCCTTGAAGTCTGTCTTATGTCATCAGCAGAGGATGAATTCCAGCCATTTAACCAGGAGCAGGGATGGGTGTATTCTAAAACTTCACCAAGAGTTTTGCCTGACATGTACTGACACAGCTTTCCGGACAGTTTACCCACAGAGGATTCAAAAATGTTGCAAACGCCCTTCTTGGCACATAAAGTAGTTTTGGTATGTTCGTATTAGCCATTTCAACAGAGACTACGTAGGATAACAAAAAACTTCAACTTGCCTCTTCAGTTATGGTAAATACAGAATTATGTGCTGTGTTAATAATATGTGTCCTTACAACTGACACAGATGAAGAAAAGTGGCCCCATGCAGAATTACTAGAACGGAATAAATAATTCATGATGAACAGTTTATTCAAACACATTGTTTCCCATTCTGTTTGCAAATGGGCCACAACTACCAGTGACTTTTTTATTTGATCAATTATTCAAGAAATTAACTAAATAATTTTTGGTCTCCAATGCTGTTGTGTCAGCTTTATTAAAAACAGGAAATATTTGTAAAGCAACCTGTTTAATTGGACCCAAATCCCATGCTATGGATCTTATTCGAATGATAGAGACATGGTTTAGTGGTGGACTTGGCAGGTTATCATAACTTTATGATCTCAAAGGTCTTTTTCAACCTAAACGATTCTATGATAGCAGCCATTAAGTCAATTAGAATCAGCATTTTAGTTAAAATTACTTTGCTTTTTCATCTGACATTTGAGTTTTGCCTAGGCAGCTCTGTATTTGCTTTGAATTTGCTTCTTTTGTTATAGCTACCAGTATTCCTGAAAATCAGCTCATTCACAGTGGCAACCTCCAGAGTAACACTGCCGAATTCTCTGAGATAAGTGGAAGAACGTCTTAATTCCCAGTGAGACCACACAGTGTTCTTACTATCAACGGGGTCAGTCCAACTCTTACCATTAACTTCATGTTTTAAGGCATAAGCCAACCATTTACACAAAAAAGAAAAAATTTCTCTCCAGATAGGTAATTTCAAAGTCATTGACCAAAGATTTTCTTGTATTCTACATAAAAATCACAAAAATAACACCTCTGATTGAGGAAGTCACGGCAACAGTTCTCCGGGCTGAGGGGCTACACGAAGAAAACATTGCCCTAGGTTAGTTCTGTTCTCATACTCACCTTTGTTTTGACCACAATGGATCACTCTCAAAGGAACGACATGGGCTAGAAAGATTTTTAAGCTGGTGTGGCCTTTCTGATGCTATCATGAGCACAGGGCATTTCAGGACGGTGTTCTGACTCACTACAACAATAACTGTTCATTTTGATTGGATGCTGTGAGAATATAAAAAAAGCTTACTTTCTCATTTTTTGAAAATTTAATCAAATCCAGTAAGCTCTTAAAAATTTTTAATAATGTTTAATTATGCTTAATTTTTAAAAAATGTTTCTTTTCAGTTCTTTTTCTCATCAGATAACCTAGATATATTTACTTATCTGTCTCAGCTACTGCAAGGGTGTATTAGTCAATGTTTTCAGAGCTTTGTAAAGCATCTTGTAGGTGTCAAGATTTTAAATAATCTCTCAGATAGCATTTATCACTATATTTAATAGGCTTTCAATTAGAATGCCAATTAAAACTGATTTATTTTAGAGAAACACATATTTTTAATTACAGCACGCACATTCAGACTGGTATTTAATTGCAACAAGATTGCTGAAATGCTGTCTTTATTCCTAGATGCACAAGGACAAAGCTTTTACTCAGTTCTCTGCAATTAGGATGAAGTAGGAACATTATCTCAGCAGGTGCAGAATAGCTCAGAAGGGAAGAGCTGAGAAGCAGATTTTTGTGGCCCCGCTGGCTGAATGGCTGTGATATTCTAGAGATCTGCCCCAAACCAGGATCTGCTTGCCTGCATTTATTGTGCTAAAGTCCGCAAACGCAGGCTTGAGAGAAGCTGGAATTAGCTGTGGTAGCTAGATCTCCCTCTTGTACTGCAGAGTTCACCATCCTGTGATGAAATTCTTCACAACCGATATGACTAAGGCCTCGGGAAAGCAACACTGTTGCAGACCACCATGGTGCAAATCCTTAGCTCCCCTTCAGGCTGTTCAGCGCGACTTCTGTGGGACCGTAAGGGTACAATGCTCTGAGACAAGAGGAATATTTCTCTTGTTCATTTGGGGCTAGCATAGTCTGCCTTATGCAGGATGCTCTTGACTCTGCTGGAAAGTAATGGTGGACTGGAGGAATGGTTTAAATGAGACGACTTGGGTTATACCATATCATACCCTGGAGGCAAGAAGAGCAGGCTCCAGCCCTTAGATGCTGGTCCAACAAAGGCCTGAAAAGTGCATGTAATCCCAGCCTGTAAGCAGTCTCACTGAAAACAATAGGATTATACAGATATTTCAGAAGTTTGATAACAGCAAAATGCTTTCTTTGGTCCAGTGTTTAATATCCAGTATCTGCAAACCAGAGCCTATAGTCAGTATTCCTTTCCATCGTGCTCTCAGATCTCACTCCACAAGTTCTATCTGTATTTCTTTTACCTTGAAACATGCTACACTGGTATAAAAGGTGGTCTGATTTATGTTTTAGATTTTTTTTATCCATTTGTAAAGCAGCACATTGAGTCTTAATATGTCATCTATCATCACTGTCAATCTCATGCTTCTAGATATTCTGATGTCAAGGCAAACTGCAGTCTTTGAAGTTTTAATACAATAATCTTACCAGCCAAAGGAAAGGTTTTCAAGATATCAATTTCTTTCAGATTTTCAGTGTGTTATGACTATGCACAAAAGCTGTGCTTCACTAACTACAGTTAGAGAAAGTGCACCACTTGTGACACTTCTCCTAGCTAAGGATTTTAAGTGTAGATTTGGAATATAGCATTATAGTGACACCGACCACTGGTGTGATATGAAGCATCCTGTAAAAGTAGTTAACTATCTTCTCCCAAACATAGGAGCCTGTGTTTGTCTTGGTGAGTTACCACTTGTCAGCTAAGCCAAGATAACTGTGCATGGCATTTTGCAACAGCAAAATAAGTCATTCGCTTAAACCACCACAAAGCTTTCACCATCAGTCATACACATTAACAACCACTTGACTTCAGGTTAGTCTTCTTGCTACTCCGTGTTAATATTCTCATATTCCTTTAGAAAATAGTGGCTACACATTGAATTCATAGGTTCTTAGAACAATGCACGTATGATGTTATGTATAGTAACTGTAATGGGGGTCTATTCCTACATAAGTATTTAAGTACCTCTTTTCTGTAAGATCTGAAGTCAAAAAGTTGAAGATTGAAGTAATTTTGAAGCAGAACGTGACAAAAGTCTAGACCGTGTGCCATATGCAAAATGGAAGAGAATAAGCTTTTCAGCCACTTCTATAATTAAAGAAGGCTAAAATGAACCCACCGTGGAAAATAAATTGAGCTGAGAATATGATTACACCTAATTTTCATGGGTTTCATGTCATTCTGCCGTCACAGCATAATTCCCCTTTAGCACAATTGTAAACATTTTGTTCTTGTCTGGTCATTGCTTCCTCCTATCCTAAGGAATGACTTTATCCATAAGCATCAAGAAAAATATGAGTGTCAGCCCTCTCCATGATAAATGTCATACTTTGAGGGAAAAGCTGCATTTGAATGCTTTCTCCCTGCTGCTGTTATATTCCTGGCACACACTCCGAATTTGAGCAAAAAAGGTAGAGTAGTCTTGTGAGTCATTTTCTTGATTGATCTAATTTACCTTGAAGGTTAATGCATTCTAAACTAATTCAGAGATTAATAACCACTTAAAGATATATGAAAGACATATAACTGTATACCAGATGAGTGTTGTAACCTAGTTTATTATCTCTTCAATGACTTTGGGAGCTCATTTGATGAGATTTAAGAGTTATTTGATTGTTTGATACACAGAGTGGCAGATGCAAAGTGAAAAGGTGTTTTCAGAGCTCACTAGTTAATTCTGAAAACAAGGATGTAATTCTATTTGCTCGTACTGCATAATTCAAATAAAACATTTTCGTTCAAGGTGATAATTAATGATTTTTCCTGTGGCATTCATTAAAATTATTTCAGTGATTAAATAATCAGTTGGACCAGAACAATGCTGGATCTGTCCCTTCTCCAGCCTGCTTTTGAATTCTAGGACAACAGAATTGATGACACTGCTCTTCTTTTGCAAGACTACACCAGAATACCAATACAGAGCTTTGCCTTTATCTTAAGGAACCATGTCAAGTTTAGGTGTTACCTTTTTCTAATATAAAAAAATGCAAGTCTGTTGTACACCTGGTATTCTTGGATGTGTCCTCTTTCTGCTGGAAAAAATTGTCCAGTAATTTTCTGAAGAATTTGTGTCTGCCCTGATAGAACTAGCAGATGGAGATGTGAGACAGTACTGTATGCGTCCAGGAGCTCTCACTGGGCTGCCATATGTTTCAAAGTCTCAGACATTTTCCAGTGCAAGTTGAGATGCTCGTTTTGTTGCTTAGAGGTATTTGTGCCCAAGATCTGCGCAGTAGGTCCAGCTTTTGTGGGAAGCTCTCTACATCTGCACTAAACAGAAGCATTCTTGGCTGCATCAGATATATTGTGTGTATACAAAAAAGCAAAAAAATTGCATGACACGTGCAGTAGGTCCAAAGTTTTTCAAAACCCTGGATAGAAATACTGTACGCTGGGGCTATAACATCGAGTTTTGGCCTGGCTGGTCTCAGCAGGAGATGAAAGCTGAATGAAGGCTGAGCTCTGTATGGCCTTCTGGTAGTCCAGTTCCAGACTTCTTCCTATCTGGGGGAAGGAACGTAGGCGGCTTAATCTGTATTACATAGATTATGTGAGAGCTTTACACATGAGCTTGTGGCCTAGATACTTTTCTGAGTGGTGATAAGGATCTGCTCCCGGACCCAGAACTCAGTTCTGTATACACAGAGAAGAGAGTTATTTGGTATTTACAAATGCTGAACATCTTCAGCTGCCAGAAATTGGTGAGAGTTGCGAGTATTAAGCAGCAGCAGGGAACAGATCAGGCAAATAGTGTCTGTTTACTGTAAATATTTTGGTTTATATTTACAACCAGATAGGTAACAAAATTGTGAGCGAGCCATTAGGCACATTAATACCTCTGAATATTGTGTGCATTGTCCCATTCCCTGACCTTTAAAAATAACAAAGATGTTACACAAAGTGTTGTGTTGCGAACAGTATAGTATTGCACTGCTTGTAGAGCCTGTGTCATGTTTTATCTGGGTTTTTATCTCAAACTGTTGTTGCATGAACAATGAATGCACAATGAGCCCTGGCTACCTGATTTATGTCTGCAAGCTCCTGATGACTTCATAGCTCATGAGTGTCAGAGCAAAACTGAGCCCAGGTTGATTTATGAAGGGTCATCAATAAAGAGTGGAAGAAAAGGACTGATCTAGAATCAGGGCTCTGTATGCAACACTGGGCTAGACAGGTACCTAAATAAAACCTATTTCATACCTAATCCAAGCCAAGCAAACAGTTAACAGAATTATAAAATAGTTATAAGTGAAGAAAACCCACCACAGGCTTCGTGGAGCTTCAGGTAACATTATGGGGATCTATGCATAAGTTCTATAAATAATACAAAAGCTTTTTATTTTGAGGTTTTGCTGGGCTGTCGGAGGGAATAAAAGACCCAGCAAAAAGAGACAGGTATGATCTGAGTCAGTGAAAACCTTGACAAATACTAGAAAACAGAATCAAGTGGATGAACTGATGAATAGGTACACAGACCTACTAGAAAATGCAGTGTACCGGTGCCTTGCTTAAGACACGTCCCCTCAGCAATCACTTTCAGTTGTATGTATCCCTCTACTCCCTCCAAACGGTCTCTCAGGGCTTGCTTTGTCCCTTCAAACTGAAAAACATAGGAAAGGTAGGATTTCTTTACCACTGACAATTTAAAAAAAGTAAAACCAGCAAAAATTATCCCGTCTTGGATAGCACACTACTAGAATGCTTCCTTGAGAATAATATAGTCCAGCACACGCTGTTTGACTCATGCTATAGCATAAAATGCAGAAGAGGTGCAGCCAGTGAGGTATTTGTCAGAAAAGTATAGAATAGTGTAGCTGTTCTGTTTCTTATCAGTGAATGTGACCAAAGCATTTGACACTGTCAAGACATGGACTTTCACAATGACCTGCAAGTGAGGTTCTCCAAGACAAAAACCTGAAACACCTGTAAAATTCTTTCAGGAGCCTTGGGGTTTTAGCACGCTCCAAGAGGGAGAGGATTGTTTCTCAAGAATGCAACCAGAGACAGAATCAGATGGAAGCCAGGAAAGCATCTACAGCAAGTTAAGATGAGTAGCTGTGATAGCATCGTGAGATTGTTCTGTGACAGAAAGCCTGGCAGATGGTGCAAGCTGATCCTTGTATCACTGATGGGCCAGCGCTGTTTTGTGAACACAGCTGAACAGACTGTGAAGTTTTACAAGCACTGGATCACATTGATTTCCTGATAACTGCCCCCTGGAAGCAAGCACGTACACAAAAAATCATGAAGCTGATTATGAGCTTGGTTTGAGAGGTATGGACTCATAATAAATTTGGGGGAAAAGGACATTATGCATATAATTTTGTATCACAGCCTGTCATTAGTCATCATAATTCACAACATATGTTAGACATGAACATTTTTGCTATTTTGGAAATACATCATTGGAGGGCGTTCTCTTGGACAAAGAACTGTCAAATATCATTAGCACAACTTGTCCATCTTTTGTTTTTTTTTTTTTTTACAGAAATAAAGCTTGGAAGCAATATGCTATCAGTCTCTAGATTAAATTAAAGGTCTGCAAAGTGGATACTTTATGTAATTTTCTATACAAGAAGGCACAGATTTGCTACTGATAGTTCATACAGCTCGGGAGAGATTTCATCTGCTTACCACACTGTGCATTCAAGGAAGGAAGACGTTTTCTTTTAAACTATTTTAGAGCATAGCAGTCTTCCAGGGAGCTGAAACCGTGACCATTACAGCACACTTCACTGGGCTGGTTGGATATCTGGAATGGAAGACAACAGTTTTAGAAGATTGCCAAGTCAGATGTTATTTGGTGAACTAAAAGAGGGAGTATGTCAGCAGGGCAGTCAGATGAAAATATTCAACGAAATAATGAAGCACGTTGGCAGTTTACGTTGGGATGGTTTGGTCTGACCAACAACACATAGCTGATACCAAAGCAAATGGCACTGAAAACTGGCAGGTTCACAAGGCAGAGGTTCCAAGATTCTCTGACTGACTTTACACCTGATCATGGAAAGGAATGAATGCCATCCATACACTGGACTTTTCAGGATTTGATGGCCCAAGATGCAATACAACAGCGTATTGTCTGTGAGTCAAAAGTACTTATTGCCACAATGCCATTGATTACTGCAGTGTCTCAGTGATGCCTGTCTTAGAAGAGAGGTCCCTTCAGAGGTCACCATGCACCTCTGAAGCCCGAAAGAAAACTTGCATCTCAAAGACTTCTAATTTTTTCAGTCTTAGTGTAATCCTGAGCTTCTCTTTGCTTTTGTGCTGCTATCTTGAATGCTAATAGCAACAACTGTAATGATCAGACGGAGTATCAAAAGTTCAGTAGTTTCTGCTTCCAGTTCATGAACAAACATACAGTTTTTGTTGTCAAAAAATCTTAATTTGTCATTTTTATTTTTCCCTATAGTATCACTTTGGTTTTGATGACAGTTAAACTAGAAGCAGCTGAATCAACTTGCTGAGTATAGTCTGTAGAATTTAGCTGGGTACAAAAGCAAACCTATTCCCACTGTCAGTTAAAACAGGATTAGATTGTGTCTTTCATCCTGTCTTTGGTCAGCTTCCAGATCAGTTTCATACTTCTGGATTCTTTATAAAAAGCTTTTAAAATTTTTATGAACAAAGAAATACTTTTCAGTGAGAAAAGGGCAACTGTTTCTGAAAAAGCGAGCTCTATTTCTGCCCAGTTCTAGCAATGTGATAGTAGTTGGCAGCGTGATTATGAAATCAGTATAATTTGTTCGGCATTACAGACCTAACAAAAAGACTTTCACCGTACAAAGAAATGTCAGTAACAAATGTGTTACAGTAACACATGTAGTAAGACTTTCTCTAATGTCTACGGACGTTGGCTCAAAATCTTATTTTGACTT
This sequence comes from Egretta garzetta, assembly GCF_000687185.1. Lineage (NCBI taxonomy): Eukaryota > Metazoa > Chordata > Aves > Pelecaniformes > Ardeidae > Egretta > Egretta garzetta. The sequence continues at coordinate 1,826,704 of NW_009260622.1, read as the reverse complement.
TTCTCAAAATAGTTATGCTTCATGAGATCCATGCATAAATTGCATTTCTGACATTTCAGCATTAGCACTGAACGTTCTTGACTATCTTAGCTTCCAGTTTAACTTCATTATTTCACAAACTTTGTAACATTTATTTCCTTGGTGACTGCAGTCATTTAGCAAGCTCATTGATAGTCTTGAAGTGTAAGTTCAGAGACCCCATAGATAGGATTGATTTTCTGTTTGAGGCCAAGTGTTTTAATTACCATGTTAAAAATCTGTCTCTCCCTTCAAATACAGAATACTTCTTCTGTAGGCTTTATTTTGGTGTGCAGAGCTTTCAAAAAAAAAAAAAAGCACCAGCTACACAAAACTCCACGTCCATGACTTGAGTTCAGTTGCAGGCAGTAAGTCCCTTAGTCAGTTTAGAACTGTAGAGGAATGGACAGATTTTAGATATTTAATTACAGTAAGCGCACAACACTTAACAGCACAAAGGTGATGTTTATAGGGATCTCATATTTCGCCATTTGTGCTGATAGGTTGAAAACCATGTTTGAAGTTTTCCATAAAATAGAAAATTACTTATTTTCTTTGTGTTTCCTATTTGATTTGCTTTGATATCTATGTCCGTTGCAATTTTTTCTGTCTGACTTACCAGAGTGATTCTGTAATTCTTATGATTAAATGTGCAATTAAGGCTTAAGCACCATTAGCACAAGGGATTTTGAAATCAGGATGAGACTAACATTGACATCAAATTTAAATGTTGGCACTACTGGAATAGGAAGTGTGACTTTCATCTTTTGGTGAAGAGCTATGTAGCTCTGCCATGCAAATTGCTAACGGGTATAAAGCATGATGAGGCATCAGAACTCAATGTACCCAGCAGCAGTACTTAGCAGACCTATAATGGATTTACCCATGGTAATTTTTGGAATTATATGTATGCTGACAGCATACAAATGACACAGTGCAGATTATATTGTTTTAACTTGTTTATCAACTTGTCATCAAAGCCCTTTCTTTTTTTTCAGTGCAACACTGTAAATCTGACTCATGCAGAGAAAGTCACAAAGATGCACTGGCCTGTCTAGATTTCCAGCAATATTATTATGAGAAATACATTAATTTGTCTGTATGGAAAGGATTTAAAGGTTGTTGCATTCATTTGTTACCAGAGACTGAGCACTTAATCACACAGACTCGGTCAGTACTTTTAGAGAGTCTTGAGAAATATAAATATTGGAGGATTTTAATGAAAATGACATCCATACCTGATGTATTGGTGCCCAAAAATGTGATTAACTGCCCTGTTAATTAACTTTTTTTGTTATGGTACTTGTAAAAGTGTGGTCATTTTTTAAAGCTTACTGAACTGCCTAGAAAAAGACGAGTCGTCTGATCTGGGTGAACTGTCGTCCCATCAGTGATTTAATCATGAATAACAGCAACATATAGTGCACCCCAGATATGTCACACTATATAAAACAAACTGGTGAAGTTACTATTTTATTACTACAACAGTACCTCCATGAGCACTCCTCTTCTTACTACTTTTCTGCCACCAAGCAAAACTTTGTTATAACAGTGACAAAGGGATCAGTGTCTTCCTTTTAAAGATGGAAATTTGATGCATAGAAAAATTAAAGGTCACAAAAAAGAAAGTCTAAAAAGACCTCCCATTAAGCAGAGATGTTTTTCTTGAGATCAGGACAGTGGAAATGGAGCTGTTTTTAAATTCTGGCCCTTGAGAGCTTAGGCGAGGATGCTCAGACTGCAGTCTGCAAGGCCATCCTTCTCACGAGGAGTTACCTTAAGTCCTGGCATCAATGGACTTTTAATAATAAGAGGAAATCAAATAGCTCTGAAATAGTGTTTTCATTCTGAGATCTTTTACTATTAATTCTTGACCTGAAAGGTTTTCAGTAAGTTAAGTAGAAGCTGAGTGAATGTAGGGTTTGCATGATCAGGTGGCAGCAGGCTTGTCTAGGATTCCTCAACTGGCCCAAGCAGATCTCAGATTTGAGGAAAAAAACCTCTGACACACATATGATGTGATATATTATGCAACTAATTATTATGCATAAATCATTCCAGTTTTTCTGCCTATCCTCTGTTCATGTTTGTTAGAGTTCTGTTAATGGGCTAATCTCAATGAAAAAATGCCAGTAGTTTTTCCTATATTACAATGGGAAAAAAAGGGCAAGGCTGGTACCTGTAGAAACAGCCCTTTATTTCAAGAAAGTAGAGAGAATAACATTCTGAAATTTATCTTTTAGAACAGCAGTTCATTTCCTTACTTGTCTGGTGGCTGAGTTTACTATTTAACAGTGAAATATTAATTTTTATTAGCTTTAATTCCTTTTTTTTTAATTGAGGAGCTTCTTTCATTGGCAGAACCACTCTAATAGCAGCTGTAAAAAATTATCACCCCAGCATTGGTACATACTTCTCAACCAAGGAGACGTTAAATTCACTCTACTTCACTGCATTTGCATTCTGCGGTTATTAATGAGTTAATGAGCTGTACCGTTTTAATGAATAGAACATAAATGAAGAGACAGAAAAGGATATTGGAGTGAGTGAAGCCAGTGAGTGAAGGCTTTAATTACACTCCCATCTTCAGGTCATTAGCTGCATAACTACCTGTGGACTATCTGATAATTATTCTCTCATGGCACTAATGAATTTGCTTTTTGTTTGCATTGATAAAAAAGTTAATATCCTTTCTATGAACAATTAAACTCACTGACATGAGGTGTATAAAAAAGTGCAGTCAAAATACCTGACCATACTCTGCATGTCTTCCTTCATCCCTCATGCTGCTACATATTGTTTTTTAATTAAAATTTTTCCAGGATGATTTCCCATTAATTTTACTGCAATTTACATAGAAAATCTTCATAGTGCCTTGCAAAAAGACAAGGAACAAACATTTTATTTTTCATAAAAAAGTGCTAAGCGTTCTGATAGAATTTATAGATACCAAAACTGGTTACATTATTCTTGAACTTAGAGATACCTGTTTAAGATTGTTGTCCCCCATAAAAAGTAGGGGCATACCTCATGTTCTTTTTTTGTGCGGGGACTACATAGAAACAAGTTCTCTTCAACTTTGTGAATACTAGTGAGTAATACTCAGCTAGCGTTGCCACGTGCCTCAGGACAAACACATTTAAACATTGGATAAAAAAAATAACTTGTTACATGATGGAGATTTCTAAATACTTCATAGATGTGTGTTGTGTTTTTTTTTTTTTTAAACGATTAAATGCCTTAAAGAATTCTCAGACACATGACAACTTGGCCTGAGTAAGAAAAAGGCCTTAAAGAAAAAACTCAGTCTTCCACAAAGTAATGGCCTTATGTTTTCCAACAAACAGCAACTGAATAATACCGTATGAATATCATCTTGAAAATAAACAGGCTATGCTGTTCTTGTTTTGTAAGATATTGCTTTATTGAGCATAATGGATATTATTTTTTCACTGTTAAGACAAAAAGTCAAAAGACAACATATGGAGGCTTATAAAATTCTTGGAGATGGCGAGGTCCAGCCCCACCACATAGGAGCTGCCCCTGGTTCACTCTTGTAGGGGTCCCTATCGCAGAGCACTGACAGTCTTAGATCAACAAGGGACTGCCCTACTATGGACCAGTTCTCTTGCAGTGCTTGGCCTACACTCGCAAAGAGCTGAATTCACTTCTCACCATTAAGTTAGCACTGAGGACACTGTTCGTTTCATACCAGCCTTTTGCGCCAACTCCAAGTCATAAAGCATATGCTGCCTTGAGAAATTACTTTTTTCATAAAGTTTAAGTTTGAATTCTTGAGGCTTCAGACCCAGAGAAACTAAGTGCTGTCAGAAACTAGAGAACCATTACCTTCGGGTCAATTTTGAAGACCATCAAGAATTCCAATAACTAAATTAACAAAGTTTTTTGAGCTTGAAAGAGAGGTGTTAGCAACACATCAGAATGCTCAGAAAATTAAAAAAAAAAAGCTGGCAAAACCAAACCATCAACTTCTACCTGTTGCATTTATAGATACATCAAAGAGTGTAATTCTGCTTCTCATGGTTGTTATATTCTGTGGACACTGAACCAGAATTCTTAATGCTTTTTAAAATAGCTTCCGTACTATGGGTGGCCTACTTTGAACTGAAAACTGGTGTTTCATCACCCATTTAACAAGTATTGGAGCTGGATAGATCATTTTGCCAGCCTTTGATCTCAGGTTGGATCTGTTAATTTATAGATTAGAAAGGACAGGAAAAAGTCGTGTGACTAATCAAAGCCAGATCACTACAGTGTTTGCAGATGACCCCGGTGGTGTTGAGAGCATAAAGCATAATGTGTGATTAAATTATCAGATATATCGATCATTTAAAAATGCAAGACGGAACTTGTGACATTTTTGCTAACTCATGACTTTGGTCCAGTTAATAACCGAAGCAGATTATTGCTCTCAGAAGTTTTGCCTGCACTGGACAAGAAAAGACAACAACTAAGCGTTACTTCTAACCTAGAAATTGGCCTGGCCCAACAGCTGAATTTAGAAGGCTTACCGATAGAATTTCTGAAGCTATTTTGAGTTTATTTTACAATACACTTGTTTCTGTATGAGGGCAATCACAATAGGGTTAATGCAAATACCTTCCCATCAGTCTCCATTTATTTAAGGTTTTAATTTTTTTTTCCCTCTTAAAAAACCCTTTCTGTTTAAACTGTTATTCTGCTTTTTCACTTAAGCATTTTGTAATGGAGCTACGAATTAGTCATGCTGAGTACATCAATTTTGACTCCAGTTAACAAGGCATTTGTGTAACCCCAGTGACTCAAACAAGTCCCCTTGGGAGTCCTACTGTGCCCACTACAATTTACACGTACCAAAAAAGTACTCTTCAAAAAGGGAAATGGCAGTATTAGCATGAAGTTAAGCATATTGGGCTTTATTCAAAGGAATTGTAAGCTTTAGTGGCTAGCTTTTGGCCAACTAGAGAGATTATTTATCCTGAAGTTGCAGGGCTGAGCTCCCAGGCTTTGCAGTGTGATGGTTGTGACACTGGGCAGAGGACGGCGGTGAGGAGGCAGCGACTGTTTAGCAGGTTCCTGAACTGATGGTGCACGTGTTACAGGGATGCTGGAAGCTCATATAAAAATTGCATATACACTTTCTTCCATAACAAATATATATTCATAAATAATCTTAACATAAAAAGCCCACTGTGGCCAGATAGCACTTTTGTTCTTTTAAGACTTTGTTCTGTGTGGTATTTTTATGGTTATGAAAAGCAACCAGCCCAGACAGCTGTCTTTTCTGACCAGTATATTTTAAGTAGGAGATATTTTACTGTATATCATTTAGCTTTTCTGCTTGAAAAAAATAAAGAATACCCGAGAGGTTCTGACTGCTGTAAAATTCATAATGGTTCAATTCTGTATTGACTTTCTAACTTAATAAATGCTTAAGAACACAGCCAAAACATTGAATAGAAGATTATACCCTTTCTCAAGAAAATCCATAGGCAGTGTTATTTTGAAATTCCATAACCATTTTTTGAATCTGGGTTTTGTAAACCACAACAGAAACAAGTTCCAGAGAACAATTTTTAAATTTATTAAAAAATGACTATATGAAAAACAAATTAAAATAAATGTCTGTAGTTGGTGTATTTGAGTGCCCTTGGGGTAAAGCCACTTGCATTGTACAGACATACCAGATGTAGCTGACTACAAAATAAAGATATAACTGCGGCATATAGATATGTAGCTGTCTTCTGAACCTGCCTGAAATAAGCTAGGCAAGTTTAACCCTTTCTAATCCAAAGTCTTGTGAGTCACTTAGAAACGTAAAGTTTTCAATCAAGAGAAGCTTAAAAAAAGTAAAGAAAATTACCCACTGAGGTGAAAATAGCTACACACTTGTAAAAACAAGTAGTTCCTTAATTAGTGAGCTTTCAAAAAGTGAGACATGTTGCTCTGGCCACTAAAATATCAAGAAACATAATCTATACATTTTATTTTTTTTTTATTGCTATAATGAATTCCATACATGTGTACAGATCACTAGTGCTGGACAGGTGGTATTTACAGCCAGCTCCTGTAGTTGTTGCCACATACTGTGCAAGCTCAAATGCAATCTTTATTACAGCTGGGTTTATTAACAAATAAAAACAGGAAACAGTAAATCCAGCTCAAGTTTTAATTAAAGGAGTGGTTAATATTAGGACCCCTCTGTTTGGGGTCTGCTCAGTCACACTTTGCATGTCTTGCTAAGATACAGAATGGCACAGCTGCCATCTCCGAAAACCAACTCAACTGTCTTCACGTGACAGCTAAATAGACAAACTGGTCCTCCTGGCCTTTGGATCCCTCTCACACTCCTTGGCCAGGATGATCCCCTCCAAAACATGGTCTTCCCCATACTGAACATTGAGGATAACCTGGGGACATTTGTTTCGATGAAAAAGAAACGAGACATGCCCATGAAGTAGATTCACTTAGATAGGAGCATTACTTGGGTAGTAAAAGGCTATTAGCGAAAAAATTAAGTTGCATTTTTGGCTTATTCTTTGTGATTTCACACTGAATATATACCATAGCTAGGTCTCTTTTGTATCACTAACATGGTTCCAGTGATTTGTTTAAATGGGTTATATAGGCAAGTTGTTCGTCTGGGAGTTTAAGTGACAGATGTTTTGAGTTGAACTATCTCTCACCTAGTTAAGCATCTAAAATACAAATGGCCGGGTCCATACAAAGAAACATTACGATGTGACTCAAAGTATTCTAAGTAATGTTCATGAGTTCAATTTTCAGATCCATTTCTGCAGACCAATAGACCAGTAATTGTTTCAGGGCATTTTGAAATGCTAATGATGGCCCAAATAAATGGTTTTCATTAATGCTAGAGAACATTCCTACACTGTAAATGAAGACAAAAATTGTGAAAAAGCATCACCCAGGGAACATGGCATCCAGGATTTCAAAGAGCAGTCTAAACACAGGTTCTTTGGCCAGCCAAATTGTATGTGTAATTACATGACAGACACTTTCCTAGCTGCCCATGCATTATAATCCTTCTGTCATTTAATCTGCAAACTCAGCTGGACATACGGGTTTGTTTTGGGGTTGTTTTTTTCTGTTTTGGGGTTTTTTTTGTTTTGTTTTGGGTTTTTTTTTTGGGGGGGGGTGTTTTTTTTTTTAATTCTGACTCAAGGAAGGATGAAATGTTGTTTCTGGAAAGAAAGCATAGTGGTGTTGGTAGGTCACTTAGATAGGAGCATTACTTGGGTAGTAAAAGGCTATTAGCGAAAAAATTAAGTTGCATTTTTGGCTTATTCTTTGTGATTTCACACTGAATATATACCATAGCTAGGTCTCTTTTGTATCACTAACATGGTTCCAGTGATTTGTTTAAATGGGTTATATAGGCAAGTTGTTCGTCTGGGAGTTTAAGTGACAGATGTTTTGAGTTGAACTATCTCTCACCTAGTTAAGCATCTAAAATACAAATGGCCGGGTCCATACAAAGAAACATTACGATGTGACTCAAAGTATTCTAAGTAATGTTCATGAGTTCAATTTTCAGATCCATTTCTGCAGACCAATAGACCAGTAATTGTTTCAGGGCATTTTGAAATGCTAATGATGGCCCAAATAAATGGTTTTCATTAATGCTAGAGAACATTCCTACACTGTAAATGAAGACAAAAATTGTGAAAAAGCATCACCCAGGGAACATGGCATCCAGGATTTCAAAGAGCAGTCTAAACACAGGTTCTTTGGCCAGCCAAATTGTATGTGTAATTACATGACAGACACTTTCCTAGCTGCCCATGCATTATAATCCTTCTGTCATTTAATCTGCAAACTCAGCTGGACATACGGGTTTGTTTTGGGGTTGTTTTTTTCTGTTTTGGGGGTTTTTTTTGTTTTGGGTTTTTTTTGGGGGTGTGTGTGGTTTTTTTTTTAATTCTGACTCAAGGAAGGATGAAATGTTGTTTCTGGAAAGAAAGCATAGTGGTGTTGGTAGGAAGTAATAGGACATTGTCACAAGCCTTTGGAAAGGCAGTGCTTGCCTCTGCAGCGTGCTGCACGGAGCGGAGCACTGCCGCTACGTGAGAACAAAGCATTTCCACCACTTTGTACCTGCCAGCTTGATGACTCGGGCTGGGCCAGAATCATAACCACGGCTTCAAAGTCACCCACCCCCCTGGCAATTACTGTCCATAGAAACATCTGACCCCCCAAAGTAACAGTGCCACTGCCCCACCTACCCAAAAGCTGTTGTGGTTTTGTTTTCCATCACAATACCTCATTTGTCTGAAGCAGCCAGAGCTTTTTTTGTGTTATTTAAGCTTCTTAGTACAACAAGATCTGTATAATGTATTGGTTATATTAAAAATATCAGAAGTGTTTACTTACAAAAAATTGAAGTCAAAGTGTCATAGAATAGTAATTTATCACAGGGTCTCAGTTCAATGATTCAGAACATGAAGCGGAAAAAAATACTAAAGGTTCATTGTATAATAAAACAGCCTTGAGGGGATGTAAAATTCAAGTAAAAAATTGGTCTGTGGAGTAGGATCATCAGTTTGTATAAGCTGATTAAATTTTATTACAATCAAAAGGCAATATCTAGATTTATCAAGAAGCAAGCATAACATTTATATGGACAAGCAGCTGCTTGTCTGTAAAATGCATTTCTGGTTCAGTGATAAGAAACTTGAATGGCAGCAATGTTTGGGAAAAGTATGACCCAGGGAAAAAAAAAATCATGTACCCACAAATTTGGTCACACTTAAATGCATAGTTTAGGATTGTCATCTTGGTCCACTTCTTAAAAAAATTAAAAGCAAAATATCACATAGGTTATCTAAAGCTGTGAGCTGGAATTAATTCAGACAGTAAATCTCCAGTAGATTCAGTTGCATTATTTAATAGAGCAGATCAGTATTGCTTTAAAATCTCTACCAAAAGTCAAATAAAACATTCACATTTTGATCAGCACTAATTGTTAGATTTTACGGTTTAAGCCTGCTTTTCATTCCTTTGTGCCCGAGGGAGCATGGAGTTTTACACCACTGACTTACCCAGTAGATGCCAGGCTGGCATCAGATCCTATCGCCTTCGATAATCATATTGACAATACAGTAATAGAGTCCTCCAGTCCACTTCTTAAGGGAATGGAGCATAGCTTACTCAGAGTTACTTCAACATCTTTTTACTTCTGGGGTAGGAAAACACTCTTCTAGGCAAAGAAGATTCAGAGAGCCTTCACTTTGGCTGAAAAAATACTTGCATCAAGAGACAACACTGCTGAAATTAGAGGTTAGTTTTTCCTAGATCTTTTTTACACCCTTGCAATATAGCTTCCCTTTTCAGAGGCCTACAATGATTTGTATTTGTTTTGGGTAACTTGAATCTGTATGCAGTTCCAGTGTTTGAATCATTTTTAATGTGCAATTCTTCTATGTGGAAGTACAAATATTCTCAAAAGTGGCTGTTTTGCAGGCACAGTAGCATTCCCTCATGTTTTCTTTCACGGCAACCATGGTCTCAATAGATTTGGTAAAAGTTCACTTTCATGAGTTACAATAAATGGTTTGAAAGAGGCAAAGCGACAGCTAAACACTAAGTATAAATAGTAAATATAAGCAGCCTTAGGTAGGATATTAGACATGTTTACCTTAATATTGTGGTGCTATATAGAACAGTCCAAACAAGGGCTAGGAACACGTACAACGCAACAGGACTTGGTAAGGACATTGGGGAGAAAGTCGACTGATTCAAAAAAATCATCATGGGACCTTTAATGCCCCCTGTGACAGATAGAACATCTGTTTACTGCTCAGCCCTGGAGAAGTAAATTATAATATTATCAGCTTCAGCAGCGTACCTAGAGTTTTATAGATCCCATGTCAAATGTCCATTTAGGGAAAAACAAATAAGAGGAGTCCAGGGGGAACCTATGATCTAGAAGACAGCCCTGTTTTGTAGATTAATGTTTTTATTTAAGAAAATGCTATATGTGTAGAAAGTGTCATGACTCAGCCCCGGCTGCACTCAGCTAACACCATTGGAGCCTAATTACATTTGTACTGTTCGTACTGCTTCATCCTTGTTCTTTCATACAAGGATCTCGAAACACTTTAAACAATCCACAGTTATTTGTTGCATCAACTGAGGGGAGGAATTACTTTTCTGTTTTATTTCTTTGCTCTTTTGTTTACAGACAAGGAACAAAAGAGCTTCATTTACTTTGCTCATGATCACTGAAAACAATGGAGAAGAGCTCAGATGTTACAGCTCCCAGAATCATACGTAAACCAATAGACCATATTCCCTTCACTGGATAATTCTGGAGAGGGCACTTAGCAAGTGTAATACATTTGAGTGGAATTTATTTTAGCTGTTCTGAAGAGGCTAGTTTAAAATACACTAAGGGTGAAATTTTCTGAGAGGTTCCAAACCTGCTTGGTCCATTTTTCTCTGCACTTTACGTGTGTAATTGCACTTGCATGCAAATAGCATTTGAGTGAATGCACACATCAAATAAGCTGACAGCTCACATATACAAATCCTGTTTGCTTCTAATAGAGCTACAGGGCTAAGTGTTTGCATGCACAAATATGGCTAATGTTTAAATATGTGCTGAAGTTACACTGAAATCAAATGGTATCCATCACATTCCTAAGAGTTAATCATCTTCTTGGGTCTCTTCCTATAAAGGGCAATGGAATATTTTTAAATTATCCTTACACAATTTCAAATATTTCAACTGAAGAAAAATAGGCAGGTCCTGTAATTAATCTTCTACCTTCATAGCTCTGTTGGTTATCTGAAGTAAATGTCAGGGACTGAACTGACTGGCAGAAACTGTGACAGGAACCAAAGCAGCAGCCAAGACATTGAGTATACAACCTTTATTGTAATAAACCGGGCAAGAAGCAGGCATCACACCAGCCACTGCATGGAGAGCCACTCCATGCAAAGTGATTCAATCATCTTCCCATCAGTGGGAAAGAAAGTCTCCAATAACTAGGCTAATGGCTGATGGGTTGCACATCCAGTTTTTACATTAAGTAAATTATCTTGAAGCCAAAAAAGAAATAAGAATTAATTTGCCTCCCTTAAATGGTTGCCTGATTAGTGGAAGCCATAATTTGTAGAGTTGGGAGAATAGGTTAAATTAGAATGACCATTGCATTTTCCTAAGCTTTTTGTAGTTCACTGTGGCTCTGAAGAAGAAATGATGCTCCAGACAGTATCACTTAAATTTAGATACTTCTGTATTACTAATTCTTACTGTAACACTCCCCCTGATTTTTCATCTGGGGCACGTCCATGCAAATGTGACCTACAGGTTTACCTTTTTCCCTTGTTTACGTCAACCTGAAATTACTGCCTGTTTCGTTTGCCACTGTGCTGAGCGTTGGAGATAGTATATGCAATTTAAGTGAAGTATTTAAAAATCCAAAGCAGGTACAATTTTTAAGGTCACAACCTGAAGGATAAAGAAATAGTGTCTGTCTCCAGATTACATCTAACTTTGAATGACACTAATTTGAAGCACTGGGAATTGATTCTTCAGATGAATTGAGGTTAATGTTTAGTATGTATTGAACATAAAACACAGGTGATGCTGTGTTTGTAGGCTGTATCTCATGTATTTGTATAGTCCAAGTTCTGCTCTTGTGTTTCTCTTTTCCTGCATTTTATAGATCTCTTCTGCAAGCCAAAGAGAAAGGAAACAGGCACAAGTTGATCCTGGCTGAAAAACATAACTTGCTGGAAAAGGGAGAATGAAAGGCTGGTTTAAAAGCAAGCAAGCTGAAGTATATTCTCTTTAGATACACTGACTCCCACTTTTCTGTTTCAAGATGAGAGAGCCTGCTTACTGTCTGAATTTTAAAGAGATGCAGCTGCATCCACAGATGTATAGCTTTACTATTCAGCCACAACCCGTGGCAGCAGTAACCTTTACTGCTGTCTTTTTAGGGGAAGTCCCTAGCCTCCTTGAAAGATTTTTCAAGAATAACTCTCACATGAACTCTGTTGCTGCTCTTCTTGACTTGTTTGTTGGAAGCCTAGCAGGCTTCACATCCCCTTTAGGAAAGCTTGACAGAAGATAATTTTTTTATTTGTCTGTTACTGTTCTTTAATTGACTTCATAAAACATACTATGCTAGTAAACACAATTCATATAATATATAGAGAACACAATATATTTTGGAAAAACTCTTAAGTAAGAAACCTTAGTGGTTTTGGGTTTTTGCATAGCTGAGAGTATATATGGTTACTGCAAGGAAGATAATAATGCATAACTAGAAGCTAGAACAGTTTTTTCCAAACCTTCCAAAATGGAACATCCACTTTTATTTAACTTTTTTCTAGTAGATATTATTTGCTAAGCTCCAACCAGAACAAAATTTCTTAGTCTGAAAATATTCTGCATCATATAATAGCTAAATAACTACAAAAAATTAATTTTCAGTTCAGGAGTATTAGTAAGATATTCACAATATTTTCTAAAGACATTGCTTTTCTTGATTATATAATAAAAGCAGAAAGTGCTCACTTAAAAAGCAGTATTAAGAAACCCTAAAAATTCAACTTATTATTATTGATCAACTGACTTTTTCTTAAAAGAAGAATTTGTTTCCTTGTTAGCTAGACTGCATGCAAGCAAAGAAAGAATCTATTCATATCTTAAATTAACTTACTGAATCTAAGTCACTTAGCTGATACTCCACCCAATACTACTGAAGCTCTTTCCTACATTTCTATAAACTAAATTTATCTAACAGCCTCAAATATTAGAGAAGGAAGACTTTTTTTAAAGCAGGATATATTTATAGTTAGTCCCAAGTTAAGTGATCTCAGCTGAGCTTATAGATCACCCCCACCCCCTTCATTTTTGTCCTTATAAATTGTGGTGAGATTAGTCTATGGCCTGTTTTTTAGGGAAGATGGATGGGAATTTGTAGTGTGGAGGGTTATTTTGCTCTGTAAGGGGAAAATAAAATAGTAATTTTTTTTTAAGAAGCAAAACAAATATAGAAAGAACTTTTCAGTAAAGCTTTTGCTCAATTGAAGAGGTTTTATTTTCTGAAGATGTATGTTTTAAGGGATTGATGTAAGTCTCAGACTCCTTTTCTTCTGCATGATGAGGTAATCTACAGTTGGGTTCATCTATGTAGAAGCTTAGCTATGTCTTTGCAGTCTTTTTTCTAAAGTCTTATATAAATAGAAATGTCATACCATATTCTTTCTATGTCTCTAGCTAAGCAACAGCAAGATGTTAGAAAGCTGCAGTATAGATTGAGTGGGAAAAAAAAAAGCAGTTCAATCCATTCCTATAACAAATTCTGACTTCTATCAGTAATGGAATGTATTGATTTTTTCACTTCTTAGCAGAAACTTTTGCAAAAAGTTCTCTTAAGATGTTTTGTTACTGAACAGTCACTTACAAGCTCACTTCCATAAACTGTTTAAGAATTGCTAGAAGTCCCCTTTCTAGTAGCTGCTGAGGGTACTTAGTCTGGAGTCTGTGGAGCGAGTTAGAAGACAAGAAGGGAGTAAAAATCAAACAAATGTAGGGGAAGGTGGTTCCACTTTTTTTGGTCTGCTCTGTATGAAGTACCTTATTATGAGGTAAGGCGTAGGGGAATTTTTGATGATTTGAAAGAAAGGTCTATTAATGTTCTGAACATTCAGCTCATTTTGAAAATCTATGAAAACTTTCAGCTAAATGCTTGGCACTCACTTATGTTTCAGCCATATATATGGAGGTGAGTAAATAGTTTGTCTGTGCTATCTGTGCAAAATGTATCACACTCCTTTATTCTCTTCCCTGGGTTATTTGTATTTGTCGTAATGATTTGGCTATATCCTGACAACTACACGTGTGTCTCCACTGATCTCTTGAAACCTTGGCTAAAACTGCCAAATGCTTCTTGTAGAGGCAATTGGACTTTGAGGGATGAGGAGGGAATGCATCTTCCACATCTCAGCAAGGCCTGGCTTTACTGACTGTTAGCAAAAGATTTAATGTGGGCCTAGCTAGTTTTGTAGCTCTGAAATCCTGGTGACTTGAGGCTAATTTCACTCTGCAGTCTTGGTGATGTCTAGGATTGAACAGGTGGATTATGTTTGGCTCAATAATGGAAAGCTTGACTTTCAGTAATTTAAAATGAAAATTGGATGATATCTTAAAATTTTTCATGGAAATCAACTGCCTCTTTGCATTTCCCCCAGTCACAGCTGGGACCCTTTGCAATTATACTCTATACAGGATAAAGATCTGTTCACTGCTAAACCTAGACATAATTTTCCCTTAAACCAAACCCTGTCAAATAGGTATAATGAAGAGGTTGGAAAAAAGTGGAGAGGGGAGGTGCCCAGTGTCATGGAGCAGGTCAAAGTAGAACCAGTGAGAGGACCTATGTCTCCTTAGGTAAGTTATTTACTAACTGTACTGAGGTTTGGAATTGCTTTCTGCTCCATAGGGGAGGCCTAATTACTCACTCAGGCCTCCATCACTAGTGAATTATGAAGCCATCTGTATCTCATGAATATAAATTCCATTCTCTCTGGTGTAGTTATATATAGTTATATCATTAGGGGGATGGCATATTCCATATATAGAGGATAGAGGGACATTCTTCTCTTTAAAAAACAGGAACAGTTTTCTAGCACCACAAATGATCATGTGTTTGGAAAGATAGATTATTTCATTTTACTCCTGCTGACATGCAATATGTCAATTAAAATATTAACATATTTTTTAATTTAGCAGATTGATTTTCACTTTGCCTTATTTTAAAGTAATTAATCTTTGTTTGCTGCCTGAAAAAAACATGGTATATTTATTCATCCCCTGAGCCAAAATGGTGACCATTGCATGAAATATTGCTCCTATCCTCTGCTGTTTTTCCCCAAAACTAACAGTGCTGTCAGCTTTTACTCCTTGGAGACAGGAAGTATAGCAGAAAAAAAATTATTTTATATATTGTATAATGTTATAGTTTCTGAAAAGCCCTATACCTACTATATGCAGGCAATATGATGCTTTAATTCCAGTTTTCCTTGGTGAGAGTCCATCAAAACTGGCAATGGTACAATTGAGCTCTAACCATTATGCCTGAGATGTGCTATCTTGTGAAAATAACCCGAAGAAAGGGCTGCTTTTATGCAGGCTCTTGTGTAAGAAAGAGGCTAATGACATGAGAAGCTTCCAGGCGCTAGAACAGGAGGCAGGGAAATGGGATTCTTACCTGAAACTGCCTGGGCTGGGGCAAAGCGGGGAGCTTGCTTTGGACCTTGTCTTTGAAAAGCAAGAGAGGACGCAGCTTTATCACCTCACAGGCCACGAGAAAAAAGTCTGTCCCTGCTTCTGTCTGCAGTCCCTTGAAATATCTGTGCTGCTCCCAAGCCTTTAAACTTGTTTATCACTGACTTGCTGAGACCAGTATTGGGCTGACATTTTCCAGGGCAGATTTCTGAAGCTGTGCAGTGAGCTGGCACTGAAATAATTGGCCTAATTTTTCAGAAGTGACGAAGATCTCACTGACACCTTCATTACATCCCGAGACAGTTAAGAAGATAACGCCAGGCACCCACATTTGAAAGTCTTAGCCTTTTACCTCACCAGAGATTTTACCTCAGAAGGAATTTGTGAAGATTACTGTGTTCCTAATGCCTTTTGAAATTCTTAAAAGGTTTTGCGAGTGAAGAGCAAGAACAGCAGTGGTGTTACAATACACAGTCTTTGGGGACTCTGTTCACTTACCAGGTCAAAACCTGTGCTCAGCACCCAGTGATCCCATAAACCAGAATTTGGGAGGTTAGAGTACAGGGAGTACCATCTGCCCATGATATTATGTGCAATAACACCTGTGGGTTCTGTGATAAGCTGCATTTGAACTAAGTGTTATAGCAGTAATGCTGGCTAGATGTCTCTGTAAATCTGATTTCAAAGGCATAATTATTCCCTTTTTCCAGCCCTAGAAGCTAATGGGAAGTCGCTGGCTTCAAGTGTGAACGGAGCACACTGAACGGAACCGCCTTGTGTCATACGGCAAGAAGGGTATTAACTGGAAATATCAACAATGAAGTGAACAACAGATTATCCCCAGTTTTCCAGTCAGAGCTATTTATCGTTTATGTAGGTAGGGTTTTATTCCATGTCCACTGAAGTCAGAGGTTTGTTCTTTCCATTGCCCGGTTTGCACAGCCAAGTAGAAACTTCAGAATTTGCATTCTCCAAATTGCAGAATTTTGTTTCCATAAACTATAAACAGAAAACAAAGGCTATTGTTTATAATATGTCCTTTTAGTATTTATCTTCAAATAGCGTTAACTAAGCTGATGAACATCTATGCCTATTGCTTTACTCACTTAGCTTGTGTTACAAGGAAGTGGCTCTTTCAGACATTTGAAAAACGAATCACCGAGATCACTCAACTGGCTAACAGTTTTGATCTGAACTATACTTCACTCTTAAAAGGAATTATGAAGGTTCTTGACAGATATAATATTCTAGCTGTAATCTTATTAGTAGAGGCAGCTATGGTAAGACAAGTTGCAGTCTGGATGAATTTACTGCCAAGGCTAAACTATTTATTTTCAGCAATACTCATTTTTCAAAGAGCAGATGGTTTAATTCTCTGAACCAGCTGCTAATAAATAGGAGAAAGAAAATCAGAGGTGGGGATTGAAATAACTGTTATCCACTGTTCAAATTTCAGCAGGGTTTAAAGGTATTTGGGCATTCCAACCTCAGGTAATGGATTTTTCTTTTAGTTTCTTCAGACTGAAGTGCTTACAGCCTCAAGTGATATGATATAATGAAGTTTGTTAAATGACCACTTCTTCAAAACTAGTCTAAGGAAGTAATGAAAATACTCAGTTTAGATGCTTGGGAACTTGGTTTTGCAGCAAAAACTTGAGGCTTAGAAGGTATAATAAATAACCTATTAAATTGCATCTAGCTTTGGAAAAATGGCAAGATTTTAACTAGTCAGTTAACAGCCAGGTCTTACAGACATTTACTTCTATCACTGAAGTGATTCATCTGTAATATTTGTTCTGACCATTCTGTTAGGGGGAACCTTTTGAACATGCCAGGATATACAGGGCATAATGCAAAGACATGATGGCTGAACCTTGAGAACAAACCCCATGAACTTAAAGACCTTGAACTGATGAATCCAACTCCATCAGCTCTGTTGATCCTTCTTAAAAACAAACCCCCAAACCTTGTATGATCTGACTGCATGGGAACCAAGGCTTTGCTGCTAGCAGTGATACAATTTGGGAATTTCTAAACAGATTCTTATTTCTTTCTGATTAGGCAAATAAAAACAGTTCCAGTTGCATCTGTTCATGAGTTTTGTTTGCTGAGTGCTCCCCAGGAAGCCCACACAATGCTTATGATTGTGTGTAATTTAAATCTTACTCCTGGAAAAAGAGTAGATGCTGCCAGAGGTTTGGGAATGTGTGGTGAGGGCATGGGAGGTATGAATGGCTGTTGCACCATGGTGCAAGAGAAATGAATGTGCTGTTGTCTGGGTATTTGGGGGTTTTGTATTATAAAGGGTTACTTGGTGGTTTTCCCTTCTTTCACTTGCAGGTTTCTCCTTTTTTGTTCTCTTTGGATGCTAGGTACTGCACACTTGATGTTAGCTGGTCCACCACTTTCTCTGTTATTCCCTGTGATGCGAGTGTTCGGGGTGGGATGTACAACTCTCTCCAGTCAGGCTTCCACTTAATCTCAGTTTGGCAAAAATGTGGAATGACTTTCTGGGGATGTCCTTCCATGGACTCTTGAAAAGTCTGCTGTGTCTTGAACATGTTGTCACTGAATATTAAGCCACAGAAGATGAGAACTCTCTTCTTTTGAAACCTAAGTTATTAGAAGCAGTAGTTCCTGTCTTGAAATAACAAGCTGTTCTGAAGGTCAGACAGAATGCTGCTTTGGCAAACAACCAAGCCTGACTGCAACCCTTGGTCTCATTTTGCTCAGCGATAGATCCAGTGGAGAGCAGGCAGGATGTGATCAACGTGTGCATGTGATGGATGAGCTCCTGTAACAAGCTCCCCTTTCAGCAAACTGCAGTGATTCTGCTTTGGAACTTCTGTACAACTCACTGGAAAGCTGTAGTACCCCAACACCACTGTGGTAAAAGGCATATAAATTCCTTTGGCTAACACAATCTGAAGACCCACAGATCCAAGCAGAAAGGCCAAGTGTATAACAAGTAGGGTGGGTGCAGACTGTATGTAGCACTAGGAGCAGTAATGAATTAATCATGAAGAAAAAACAAAGTGGGAAACTTTATATGATGCCAGAAGTGTCAGCTTGCAAAGAGTAGGTTATAAAGGGTAAAACAAGAAGGTCACATAAGGAAGCTGTGCTCATAGTAATTCAGGTAAACTTAAAAACCAGCCATTTGATGATGTTCACCCTGGTCTATGTAATGAATCACAAGTAGTTCATATAAAATCCTACAGCTGTCTTCCCCTGTGTCTCTTGCTATTTTCCTGTGTCACTGCACCTCAATACTGACAGTTATTTTCCCTTTGCACACAAAGCCTCATAGCTGATACCAAAGACTTTTTGAATGCTACTCCTGACAGCAGCAAAGATGAGAACTATGCTGCTTTCTGCTTCATGTCTTATCCCTCATGATTTGGTGGCTGACAAGAGGAGGATATTGCTGGTGCCTCTTAGGATGGGCCCATTTTTCTTATCCTGTTTTCTACTCTGTCTTGGCAGCCATGGCCTTGGCAAATGTGTTCCCCATGGAACAGAATTAAGCACTATGCATCTGTATATCAGCAAAAATCAGCATATAATTGGAAATGATACTACTTATGATGAAACAGAGCAAACCTTAAACTGCAAGCAGCCTTTCTAGAGCACTAAGGGTGTTTCAATAGGGCATTTGCAAAACGCCACAGATAGATGTAGTAGGAGACTGCAGTTTCAGGCTTTCCAGAAGTAATGGCGTGCAGCCTGTTGGTTCTAATCCCCATGGCAATGGACTCCCTTCTTGACAGTTTCTTGTGCATTTAGTAGTAAGATGTTTAATTAACAACTGGTTAATATAGGAGAACTGGCCTTCTTCATCCCCTTATTAAATGATGGACTGGAAGGGAAATGGATGTATCTAGCAAATTTTTGCCTAAGCAGAAACAATTAAACTTTCTGGCTCAGGAACAAAGCAGAGTAGTTTACTGTGAATCTTTGGCAGCAGTGATAATCCACTCAAAGTAATGAACAGCACAGCCTGGATTTTGGTGCTCTGTCTGAAGGGCTGCTGAGGTGGTTCCTTGAGGGTTAGAACAGGACATGGCCTAAGCAGTACGGCCATCTCACAGGCGTGATCACATTCATCGTGTAGGTAGCCTGATGATGGTGTAAAAAAAAAAAAAGCTAATTTGCATAAGTGTTTGGAAATAAACTTTAATAATAGTTATGTTTCCTTCACCATTTTTCATAAGTAGGAAACTGAAATCATGTCTCTTCATTACTGTAACTCAGGTATTTTCAGAATATTACATTGCCACTCGGCCTTGTAGTTCATTCCTGTTTGCATCTGGTTGGGTACTCAAATATTCAGGAGCATGGCGTAGCTGCTTTTCACTTTCTTTTTATTTTGCTGGTTTAGAGAAATATATAGGAAGCAAGAAAATAGGTTCCTTCATATCGCTCTATTCAATAAAATGCCATTACTCCAGAGAAATCTGTACTTGTTGAACCATTGCCTCAATGGAATTGAAATGTGATTATGTGCTTTCCTGAACTGAGGTCTAAACTATTTACACTTCAAATATTGTTCAGCGTGGATTGAGATTCAGAAGCCATATACTTACTTACAGACCTTGTATTTTTGATTAAATAA
The DNA here is from genome assembly GCF_000687185.1 of Egretta garzetta. Taxonomy (NCBI): domain Eukaryota; kingdom Metazoa; phylum Chordata; class Aves; order Pelecaniformes; family Ardeidae; genus Egretta; species Egretta garzetta. The sequence continues at coordinate 1,806,806 of NW_009260622.1, read as the reverse complement.
TACATACAGATCTTCTAGTTATACTGATCTTTTTTCATAATTGCTTTAATATCATCATGATACTTGCTGCCCCTGAGTTGGGTCTGTATCCAGTAGACTGATTTAGAAATAACTAATGTGTTAACAGTGTCACTTTCTTTAGAGCAGAGACAGTGTTGATGCCAAATTTTAATTCCATTTCAGCAAGAAATGGCAAATGCAGAGACTGCATGTTTCTTGCTGCTCCTTTTTGCCAATAAACCATATGGAATACTGAGCAACCCTCCTGTCTAGATACTACCTGCATTAGAAATCATTCAGTTTGTGAATTGTATTAGCCACCTTTTTAAATAAATAGGATATAAGAACATAATAGTGAAGACTTTAATTCTCTTCTCTGGTTGCCTTTCTTCAGTTTAATAACACTCTACCAGCAAGAGTACTTTAGCTTAACCTAAATAGCATCTTGCCCTATGGAACCTGTGTAACTACATCCCTTGATAATAAGGAAGCCTGGTGAAAATGAAAATAATTTAACGTCCATTAGTCTCAGAGAAAGACACATAAGCACCAACCTATGTTTCAATTGCATACAGCAATTTACTCAAATGGTGTGTTAGCATTGCCCCTGGATTATTTTTTATATTTAACAGATTAGGGAAGTTTAAGAAGATAATGAAATCGGGATTATTTGGCTGTCAATAGTTCTCTTGAGAGATAAACTCCTTCAAAGGAAGGGTCAATACTGCCATGGTTTCCCCCATGCTGTTAATTGCATCTCTGTATCCTGCCCACTTGGATGACAAAACTCATTACTTGTGGAGTAGGGCAGTGGCACACCCAAGTTTTAATAGCATCATAGGGACCAACGCTGAGAAGATTTTAGCTGAATTACATGACAAAGGTTATCTGATTCATTATTCTCAATTTAGGGCTTTCATAGTTGGGTGCCTGTTATAAAAGGAGAAGGAAATTGGAAAGGGTAAGATTGGTTCAAAATGAGTATTGCAGTAGATTAAATTGGGACTTTCTCTGCTTCACTGTTCTCAAATGCAGTTTTGAAGCTCTGTGGATAGGTTGGCAGCATTTCTTTCCCTTCTTCCTGAGAACTAGAAAGAAAAATGGTCTTTAAATTGAGTAAGCCTAATTGCCACAAGGCAGAAGAACACGGACCCGGCAGTAATTTTCACTAACCTCCGAGTGGTGAGAAGTGCCGTTCAGAGTGAGTTCTGTGTGAAATTGCACAGACAGACTTCATTAGGTGGACAGTTCCTGCTGGGTAAAACCGCGCGTGTTCATTCTTTCTCTGACTCATTTTCTTTCTGTTATTACGAGCATGGTTTTATTTCCCCCACAGCTTTGGCAGTTTTGCACACAGAGGTGGGTTGTGTGTGCTTTTACCTCTCACGTAGCTCATCTGCCTTTGACCTTGCTTCCCCATGGTGGGAATAGGTGTGAAGCGGTTTGCGTCAGGGTGAGGACTACGCAGCTGGAAAGTAGTTGGGTACGGAGCCCTTCAGCACCAACTCATGGCCCACTCCAGGGCATTTTCTCTCACTTGAGTGTTTTGGCCTCTTACCTCTCTGCTGAATAGATCAATGGGGGTTTTGTCCCATGAATTGAGCAATACACAAACCATAACTGAAACTGGTTTTTTTTCCACCGTAAATTTTCCAAGCGAAACCCAATGTTGTCAGAATAGAAGTATTTTACTGGATGTGTCCATTTTGGCAATGGTTTTGTTAGGAATTTATGAAAACACACCATTTAGGCTTTCATATTTTGTTCTGATAAGCTTTAAGTCTTTATTTTGTTTAGCTTCAGATTTTAAATGCAATAATTAATATTAATAATTGCATATTGAATAAGACATGTCATAATTAATTGTGACCTTTAATATTTTAAACATTCCCTACAAGAAACCATATAGAATTTTTAGTCTGTGAAGAACATCCAAATGTGCACTTTGTTCTGAAACAGAATGAAAATAAATGTCAAAATATACAGTACTCCATGGAATGTACAGTCGATTTTCTCAACAGATGCAATAATAGATAATATTTCAAAATGACTTAACTTTGAAAAAATAAACAGCTTCAGTTTGCCTTCAAAGCATTAAAAAAGATCAGTCATGGATTTTTCTTACTCATATGCAGGCTTTAGGTTTTTTCTGTTTATTTTGCTGTGATTTAAGATTGTTCAGAGGCTAAAACAAATCTAGACAGGCAACCTAAAATGATTATAAGTAAACCACACGTAATGGGGAAAATAAGACTGCAGGAATGATTCTAAAGTAATATTACTTCATTTTCAATGTGAAGAATCTAGGGTTTCGATTTTATTATAGGACTGAAGCAGTCTGTGCGACAGTGGCGGGCAGCAGCATATTTAGGCAACCTGGACTGGCAGATTCAAGTCTATGCATACGCATTTCAGCTTCCGTGGCCACCACGATAGAAACTTTTCCACAATTACACTGATATTTGTATATTTGTCAACCTAAGTTCTACTTATAAACATTCTTTGGGTTCTGAAACACAAGAATAACCCTAGAAATGCAGATATTGAATATTTGGAAATATTTTCATTTTTGCAAGTACAGGAAACCTCTGTTACTCTAGGGCATATCAGAAGCAAGACTGGGAAGCTGAGTGAAAGGAGGAGACAGATGGATTGACAGAAGGACTAACATAGTAAAGTTTATTTTCTTTTGGCTGAGTATTTGCTTGGCATCCAATAGAGTGTTTGATTATTATTCCAATGAAACACAGGCTTTTTCCTCTTGAATGTCACTGCAGAATGTCTTGGTCTATTTTAGAAGCTATTTTCTTTGGTATTTGTTTTGCAAATGCTTTTCCATATCTGTGCATATTAATGATTTTTATATCACTTTGAATATACATCATTTGTGTCACAATGTGAAAGTGAGGGGAATTATAAATAAGTTGCTAAGGAGCAGGTAGTGATGCTCATAGTAAATAATGATTAGGATGCCAGTAAATAATAATTGGTGTGCGCCAGCTTCCTGAGATCTTTTTTCAACCCAGATATGTAAGAGGAGCTTACAGTGCAGAACAACAACCTGCAGATGAGCTTGCTTATGGCTGCATGCAACCATGGCTGAAACACCCTGATGGGGAAAGGAGGTTTCTCGGTGCATAACTGGAGAGATTCAGGCTTATCATCTCAGCCAAAGTAACTGTTGGTGGATCCCTTTAGAGACTTCTTGACTTTATGGTGAAATAAGCTTCTGCTTCAGCAGTGGCTTGGGCAAGGTCCTAGAGTGATGTATGGAAATTATCCAGAGGGATCATCTAAAGGTGGCCCATTGTGTTGCTATGAAAAGGCACAATATCCAGCCTGAGCAGCACCCTTGGTTTGAAAAAATTATTTGCAGTCCCAGAAATACTATTGATTTTTTGTCACTAGTGCCTGGAATTCAGGATGGCCTTTACTACCAATGCTTGAGTAGTAATGCAGGGTGTAATACACTACCATCAAAGGGCAGATTATGTGACAGCATTTGCCAGTCAGTCACGTGTACCTTAAGGACTAATATATCTTAACAAAGGAGGTGGGGGAGAGAAAGGTGTGTTTGTGTAGTTGAGTCTAGTGAGGAACACTGGCAGAGAAGAAGGGACATCTATTTCCAACTAGCTAATTTTTCATTTCAATATTTTTTCCTTTGGTGATATATGCAAATCCTAGGAGACAGTTCTGAAATGTGCTGTGTTTTGATCCCATTGTACGTTTTCTGTAGCAGTTTTGATAGCATTTATCTAGATTTAGCATGGAGTAAATGAAAGCTGTAATATTTTATTAATTTATTCCCACTTCTTCAACTTGCTGTGTGCGTTAGGCTGTTTATAAAATTCTGTATGGTTAGAAAAAAGATTGGATTAACAGAATGCTACAACGTTTCTCTCTAGCATCTAGGTCAAATTTGATCAGCTTACAAGTCAAAGAATGTTTTCTGCCATAGCCATAAACATAGCTGAGACTGAAAGTCAAGCTGTGGGGTGGAAAAAAAGGCTCTGGTCTCTTCTCCACATCTTTGCCTCATGCGGTTACATTGTCAGCTAAATTCTTCTTTCAGGCTCTCTATAACTGTTTATGATACTCGGTGAAAGAAGCAACTTTTTAATTTTAGAAGGCCAGGTTGTCTGAGCCCCAGAATAGTCTGTGGCTCCTGTCATAGATTGATCATTCTCAAGAAATGAGCTCTGCAAGTGCTAAGGGAAAAAAAAAAAAGTATTTTTTTAGTGAAGCCAAAAGATATGAATCAAAGATATAGAGGAAACAGATTTCATTGTGTAAGGTGTTGTGGGTTTTGTCATGGTCCAGTTTTCTGACAATAATCAAACCTGTCTGCAATATTGCCCAAGATAATATCCTTTATAAAGTCAGTAGAAGGTTGGTCATTTATCATCAGTTTATCAAATTCCTCTCTTCGCTCGTGGTGTACACAGTCCTCATTTGGACTGGAAAACAACAGAAGAGGAAAGATGCTGTCTCATTTCACTGAGAAAATAGTTTTGGATTGGTTGTAATAGTCCCAATATTAGGAGAGAGACTTCTATCACTTCTCTGCATTGAACCTGATGAGGTGCACTCCTACCACGCCTGTATCATGATACAGGCTGCATATTGGCCTTCTCCTTTAGAAACCTTGAATGGCAACGAGGAATGTAATTAATAATTGAGAGATGGAAGGAAATAAGGCAACATGATACAGCTGAAGATTAAGGTAAAACTTTGTCTGCTTTTGCTTTGGGCCATGGAGAACTTCTGCGCTTCCCATGTGCATCATGCACGTATGAGCTTTCCTATTTATTATTCTATAATTATGAAATAAATATTGACTAGGAAAATGGAGTGGTACAGTACAGTATCTCTCAGATCTTCCTTAATTCTGACAATTGTAATGTAAATTCTGTGAAGGGATCTATTTTCTTCTTTTAAAAAGTTGGTTGCATTTCACAAGAAGATATGAGATACTAAGATAATACGCTTTTTTCCCAAATGTCCCATTGTGCTTTTATCCATTTGCATTTCTGATAGCTTAATGTAGACCATTTGCTTCTGAAATGAATGTTTCAGATTACTTTCATTAAAATCATTCAATATAATTATCATTTGTTTTTATCTAATTATATGTTCTTTTAGTTGTCCCTTGAAAAAAGTTAGCTCATTATCGCAACACTATGACGATCCAGCCATAAGCAATTTTTGCTTTTTTTTTTTTTTAACATCTGACTTGACTGCAACAAAACAGCTCTGGAGGGTCCCAGTTTTGGCATAAGCTATGTCAGGGTTTGTAAAACATCAGGGAAATTCTAGACCTGCAGAAGAAATGGAAAGACATTTTTGGTTTGAGCACATCTACATCTCCCATTCAAGCCTTGGCTTCTTGGGAGGCAGGGAGTACACATGGGAAATGCAGGACACTTGTTAGCCCTTTTCTATATTCATGTGGACAGAAAGCTAGAGAAGCAACATATTTGAATACAAAATAGTCACAAAGGAAAAGGCGGTGCCAGAAGGTGTGAAGTAAACAGCCTTGTTAAAGTCTCACCACCTAGCAAATGATGAGATCTTGCCTCTCCATCTTCAGTTTTGAGAGTGGTGAAGCTGCTTAGAAATTTTACTTTTGCTTTGACATCAGTGAGGAGCCAGCCTGCAAAATAACCATCTCTGCGCTTCTCTGTATTTACTCTTTTGGCAGCATTGCTCCTTCATTAAAAAATGAAGGTTCATTTCATCCTATGGGCTGCCAATAACCTAAGCCGGGAGACAGTCCCCTTTTGTGAGCTTATCCAAAATTAACAAAACACCACATTATTTACAGTCTCAGTTGTTCTAAAGCTGTCACAGCATGAATTGACATGAATTGCATCTGAAGGACCTTGTTCTGAGTGAAGACCAAGAACAGATCAAAAACCATTTCCTCTAAAAATTAGGCTTTTTTCAGACTGAGCAGCAGTGTAGAAATTAGACTTGAGCAGACTTCCTACTGTTCATGCTTATGTTCAGTCTGGGAACAGCAGGAACTTTCACCTTCTCTGGCAGTTGGCTGCTGCACAGTTGTATTTAGTCCATGATTTTGTCAGGTTTGTGGGAAATCTGCTTGGATCACGCTCCCTTTTCTTGGTGCAAGGAACTGAAGGACCTCGCCTGCTCCTGTTCATTCTTTGTGGTGTCCCAAGCCACACAGAACTAGTGCTCCCAAAATGTTGCTGCCCAAGAGCCTGCCCTGATGCCTCTCAGTGCCCCAGACCTTCAACCAGTTTCCTTGGGTTAAATTCTCTGGATATCTGGTCACTCTGAGGACGTTGTGGAAAAAGTAATGCAGTTAAACAGTTATCCTTTGGTGTAACAGAGCCATATGAAGCCAAACCAGCACAGCCTCTTTGAAATGGCACATTCTCTTGCTATATGTTTCTTCTTCTGCTTGTGATCTTTGTGATAGGCTGAGGGAAACCAGGCTTTGAAGACTGTTAGGCTGAGACTTGGGAAAACTGCATTTCTTCCCACTCTTACGTCAATCTTCTCCAACCAGAGGTGAAACAAAGCTGCTGCGGCTTCTGCCCTTCATACAACAGCTTCAGTTTGAAGAAACCACTTGGGTGCGGTACTATCTAAATAACCGTTTCATTATTTATAACATGCAAAGCCTGGGTACATCTACAAACAGCTGCTCTAGCATGTTTCTGAAATGCAGAATTCAGTGAAGGCTGCTAGAGAGCTCATAAATCATTCAACGGGAGACTATCGAGCTGCCGGCAACTATGGGAGCCTTCCCGATCTATGCACCACCCTCTCCCTCATGCACCCAGCAGTTTTGTTGCTGGTTTTGTGATTCTATCATTGAAATGCGCCCTCAAAATGATTTCTTTAGTCAGAAGTTCATCTAAGCTATCTTCCAGTGCAAAGCAAAATTTTATGCTGGAGTTCTTCTCAGAAATGGCGGGGGGGGGGGCATG
>NW_009260622.1:1773410-1799279 GCF_000687185.1 Egretta garzetta | reverse complement strand
GGGGGGGGCATGACAACGCTAGCATAGCTTCACTAAAGGAGAGCAAACAGGTTCATAAAGTACTACAGTATTAATTACTACTGACACAGGTAGCATGGTGAACCCAAATCTCATGGAATAAGTTCACCAAAATTAATGAGTTCCATTCTGTGTTTTCGGAAACTTCTGTTACTAGCCTAAATTAATTAAAATAGAGTATAATTCTCTGATCATAATATTTTTCTAAAATTGTTTGTAAGAAAATAAATTGTACAGCATGTTCTGAATATTAGAAAGCGCTTCCTCACTTGGTCGGAAGCCAGTAATAAAAAAATTATAATAAGCTAATTTCAATTGAAAATGAACTCATTCCTATGCTGGCTGCTGAAAATGCATGAAACAGGCATTGTACTGGCAGAAGCAACTTGGATCCTACCTTCTTCTGCCTGTCTGCCCCTAGAAAAAAAAAAACAGACTGAAATATTTCAAAACAAATGTGGTTTAGAACAAAAGTAACAGCTGTTACAGTGTTGGCCCATGGCATTCTCTGACCTCTTTTCTGAACTCCTAATCCATTCAGAGTGCTTTTAAAAAGGTTAATAGCACAAATGTGTGAGTATGATTACTTATATTGCATGTAAAATACAAACAGGTTGTAAGATGCTAGGAAAATAATATTCCATAGCAGAGACTCTGTGTGTGGGGGGGGCTTTCACACTTTCTGGTGGAATAAATCAAGAGGCCACAGAAGAAACAAGTGAAATAATCACTGTGAACAGGAGTGGCTTTAGCTATTGTCTGTATTTGATTCATGTCTGAAACAGCAGGAAGAGGGGCATGAACATACTTAAAACCTCTGCATTGCATTCCTCCCTCTAAAATATCATTTTGGATACTGGTAGCTAATCCCTTCTAAATTGCAATCTGTCTCTGAACAAGCTCTTACACCTGTGAACCCAACAAAGCAGGTTACCTATTTTGTAGTTGGTTTTTTTTTTTTTTTCCCAAAGGACAAATCCTGCCTGGACTGCCCCAAAAAGATCATTTGCAAACTCACTTTCAAGTTTCCCACTTCAAGCTGCCTGACGATGTGTCGTTAGGTGGGGGTGGAATGGTTTGTGATATCCCCTCTCTTTCTCAAGGGGAAAGCTTTTCTAGTGCAATATACCTGTGATTTATCTTTCACAACCACAACACCGCTATGACCTTGGTCTGACAAAACAGTCCGGCTGAAATTCATTGCTAAACCTGCTGCCATACAAACCTCAGTGCATCTGAATGACAGTACTAAGCAGCTTTGCTAAGTATTGCCCTCAAATGTGAGCTGGTCAAGGAAACATCTGCCTTCCTCTATCATGAAAATTTAATTGTTTCATGAAACCCACAAAATAACCCCCCTGCTTTGTCATAAAATTGCCAAGACTAGGGTAAAAAAAAAAAAATTGTCACTATTCCTTTTCTGCTCCCATATTCTCAAACTGTTTTAAAGAATTTTTTTCTATCAGTATTTAGTGATGCAACACAGACTTTAAATGCCTTGAGTTCTTATAAGATGGATTTTATCTTATTTTTAGTTTTAGAAGTCTTGTGGCAATCAAAGAATGAATATACTAACATATATGGCAACAAAGTCTATTAAAATGTTAGGAAGATTGTACTATATGGGAGAAAGAGTAACTGGAGCTTGTTGAATTGGATTATAATTACAACCAATAATCAAATAGAAAATACTTTTTCTAAGCTAAAACTCTACACCAGGTGTCTCCTCTTATTCCCACTTGCCTCAGACAGTATTCCCCATTGCCCCCCACCTACCTGCCTTTCCCATTTAATTATGGATGCTTTTAAATAGATACTAAATAGTTAATTTTTCTAGAGCATTTGAGAATCCAATTCATTATTCCCAACAGCCTCAGGTTTCTTGAGCTAAAGATGAGATAAAACTGATTCTTATTTGCTAAGCCAGTAATTGGAAAACTGATTTTCTGTTAGCAGCCCCAGTTTACTCTGTTCAAGAAGAAGAAAACATTGACCTTTCTACCTGTCACCGTGAAGTGTGTCACGGCTGACAAATGTTTGAGGCCAATGTGCACTATTTGCAAGATAAATCAGTATTGCAAATCGCCCTGTTTTATTTTTGTCTTAGTACTTCAGATGGGCCCAGAAAAGTGCCTTGGGCTTCTCCTGTCTCACCCAATTACTCACTAGGCCCAGGCAAGTTGTCTCAAAATAACTTACTAGACCATGTCTTGCTCTTGAGGCAAACTGAGTTCCCATGGCCATGACCCATGTCTTTTCCCAAGCGTGTTGGCTGAAGGTGCTAGCTGGGCACTGGGGAAATCTGCTGGGAGGCAGCAGGAAAATCCCCCCTCCTTGATGGTGGGCACAGGTCCTATCTGTGTTGTCCCTGTACCTCCCACCCAACCTTTCCTGGGTGTTGAAGTGGCAGTGGGTGAGGAAGATGAAGGATGTCATGGCTGCCTGTGGTTGCTATTGCTGTCATCTCTCACTGGAGAACAGAGGCCCATTTTAAGAAGGGACAATCAGATCGATCAGATTGTCTGGCTATTTCTGCCAGAATATAGCTGGGTGAAAATTTGGGCAAAAGTAGCAGAGAGAATGATTCAGGGTGCCAGCACATGCCTAGAGCAAGCCATAACCTGACGAAGTCACACTGTGCTGTATCTTTAACTGATCTGAGACAAGCATCCTGGTAGATTTGGAGAAAGAACATGGCTCTGAACATGTGAACTTACAACACGTGAATGTTTTGGTGAACTCACTTTCCCTCTCCCTGCTCCCAAAATCTGTGGTGTGACTGGACAATGTGCTGGGGCATAAACTGCTATTCCAGCCAAGGTGAAGGATTCTTTGCTTACTTTCTTCTAATACAGCTTAATTGCAAAGTATTTGGTATGGTATTAAGTTTGGCTGGAAACTGGTGGTATGGTAACGGTTTTAATTTTGTCTCTTAGCTTGAAGACTGACTTGTAAACATTAGCTGACAGGCATATCTTTCATATCACTGACAGTAAACCTATCTGTCAAAAATCCCAATTAATATTCAGAGAGAAAAAAGTAATGCAATTCAAATTAGGTTAAATCACTTGAGTTAGGATTTGGAAGTTCTCCCTCTGAATATCTTAGATGTTTCTTGAAGGTATTACTCTGCACATATTATGTCCACCTGCAGTGAAATGGTGGCTGTTTGATCGCTGCCTGTGTGCCTCTGGAAAGAAGCGGCCAGTTCAGGTGTTTTGTTTGCAGTGTTTTCGTGCTCCTGTCTTGCCAGTCAACAGCTGTGCCTGGGGCTACCAAACTACTTGTTTCTTCGTGTATGTCATTCATTACTGTATGCGTCATCTGCGCATTTCCCTCAGTGAAAATAAATATTTGCTTTCCATACATTCCATTAGCCTTAGATATTTGAGGGTTTCTTATTTACATTTTAAAAGACGTGAAGTCAAATACACAGCAGGTCAGCAAACACTGGCTACACACTTTGAAGAGTGTTTCCAATGTTCACATGCTAGCTGGCCTTCACAAATGAACCTGTACAGCCCCCCAAAGGCACATCTGAATAAACATATTGCAATACCGTTTGAACATGCAACTTTGCCATGCACAACAAAACCCAGACATTTTGCCCATACAGATATATTAAACATTTCTATTGTTATTCCGGTTGTCATTTGTATTCATGTCTTCACTTTACAGTTTTGGAAATCAATATTCAGGTCTTAATTTGACAGTTTTAGAAATCAGTAGGCAAAAATTTTTGTCTTCACTTTCCTTTTCAGCCAGGCATTGCTCACTTCTGTAGGAGAGGCCACCGCGGAGTTTTGCTGACAGGGTGGGTCTGAAGTGGTACCTTTGTAGCTGGAAGTAGCTAGACTAGAAATGCAGAACGCCTTGACCTGCCACTTCTCTGTGCACCCAGAGAAGCACAACCGTCCATGGCTTTTCTCAGCCCTAATTCAAGTTTTCTGATAAGTGGTTGCTTTGTAATAGCGCATCATGACTACAACTATCTCTATATCAGTGTCAGATGTGAAAGGCTGTTATGAAAAGCCAGTATTACCCAGCTAATGATACGAGCCATGTGGCATTGAGAAAGAAATGACAAATGGATGCCCTTAAGTTTGGATGTCTGCTATCTGCACAAATGGGGCTTGCTTGAATGAAATCCCTGTAATGAAAGAAAATGAAATGAAGTGTTTATTCTTAAGTGGATTTTCTTGCTATAGGAAAAGCTGCTGGAATGTTTTCAAGTAGCCTAGGAAAATAGCATTAAAACTTTTTGCTTGAGATGTGGTGGTGGTAGGCTTAATTAAAAAAAAAACAACCTTAACTCTAGTTTCTACAAAGTAGTGACAGTCATCCAGATTTGTCTGTTAATATAGTGAGATAGAGGAGGACAATATGCAAAAGCACCTTTACTTGTTTGACCTGCTTCAAACTTCAGTGAGATCAAATGAAGGCTTCTCAGTGACTTCAGGAGAGGTTAAGCACTTGAAAACAAAGCCAGTCCTTGTGCAAGGTTTTACACGAATCTCTAGGTAAGAATGTCAGAAGCTTAGCTTTATCTTTGCTGCTGCTGCCTTTTTTTTCTTATCCTTTTGGTTTTGGTGATCACCAAAGCTCTGCAATCTGCTACACCCAGGTCAGATTCTGCATTGCCTCTACAAGTATCACATCTGCGTATTAACAGATGCTGGCATTTCTAACCCATAGACACACTGTCACAAACCTTTCCTGTGCTCTAGTACCGTGGCATTCTCGTTCAAGTATGATGTTCTAGCTTCTTCGCTGTCTGTCAGGGATCCAGTTAAGTTGCCTGGTTCTCATTTTGTAGTGTATTTTTCTGGGCAAGTTTTCCAGGCTGTAGGACTCGCATCTTAATGAGCAATCCAGTGCCCCTTTGTTGAGGTGAATTTTGCTCACGTAACCTGTTAATGTTAGGGCAGGGTATCAGTCAGTTCGGGCCAGAGGTTTTTGATACATGTCCCCCTGACAAGAGACATGCAGTTCTTCCTCCCTGGGACTTCCTACCTTAATGCACCGTGAGTCCAAGTGCGCATCCCTTCTGATGCAGAGATATCATGTAGAGACCTCTCACTCTGCAGATTTTTGTAATGATGACTCTGTGGATGCACTTTTTCTTACCTTATTTAATGGCAGTTGATGCTGCAGCCCTGTTTCAATGCTCTTTAATGAACCCAAATTTGTTACAGAATAATTCTTTATGCAAGTTCAAGAAAAAAATTATACCTGGCAAAGTAATGACAGAAGTAACAGATTGTCCTTCTTTAGAACTAAACAAATGTGATGATTTCCTTCATAACTGTAGCTACTGTTGGTACAACAGATGACTTCTATTTTCTCTGCTTTTTTTAAAAATAAAAGGCCATTCTATACCAAGTTTTAAAACTTGTCTATCATTCACTGAATAGAAAAACTGGGAGCTATAAAGACCTGTACTTCTACATAATATAGCTTCAGTAAGTTCATATAAAGTATTACATTGAGCTTTTCTATGAATCGATCTCTGAAACTGTGCATTAGTACATAGGTAAGCTGGAAGATAAAGCAGAATCATGCTCCATTGAAAGAACTTTAATTTGCATGCAAATTTATTAATGAAAGATGGATTCAAGAGGGAAGGAAAAGGTAGATCTAGGTAAGAGACAAAAAGCATTTATATCTAGCATTAATAATGTATAGTGCCCCTAATACAGCAAAGAACAGGCATGCTTCCTCTCTATAAGGACGAACAGTTTTAATAATAACAATGATTTCATACAAGTGAAAACGGTAATTGATCTAATTTACATTAGCATGTAAATTATTCATTAGCAAACTGCATAGAATAAAATTAGACTAGCCAGTGGAAAGATTTATTATTTGTCTTTGTGTGTTCCTGCCCTTGGTGTGTGATATTTGCTGTACAGCTGGCAAATTCTTAAATGATATATAATATCAGCAAAGAACAATTCTATGCAGATGACACACATGAAAACAACTATCCAAAATGTCATAATACTTTGGTAGAGACTTTTAAAATATATTTCGCAATTTAAACAGATATAGCCAAAGCTCTTTGCTTTTAGTTTCCTTTTACTTTATTTCCCGCTCTTTGTAATTCCTATATGGAAACTTGAACTTAACCCCTCTTTAGTCCTATTACCCCTCACATGCCTTTCACTTAACAAACATTTAATTTTGCTCTTTCTGCAATGGAATGGCAATGAAACTGGATTTGTATTTAGTTATCAGTCATTTGCCCTCTCAGAAGCAGCAATATTTGCCACAACGTTTTGCTAACTTGTTCTCAGGAAGGGACGTTTGTAGAGGCAGTCTGGGTACATGTATGAATAAGGCTCCATTTCTTATATTCATTTATCTGTCTCACTAATGATTCGGTCACATGGGAAGATTCTCTGTTTACATCGGTGAGAACTGAACGTCATTACCAACACTTCAGTGATCGTTTGCATCCGTTTGGATCAGCCCTTCTGCTGGTCAGGGAAGGTGTAAGGGCTCGAGGGCTGTAGCTGTTCACTGTGATTCTTTGGCAGAGATTTGGGGCAGTGGAAACTAGCAGGATATCTCTTCTGGGTCATAGCTCCTAAAGGACGCTATCAGAAGAGATATTCTTAAAAATAATGTTTTCTCCAGGGACCTTTATACTGCATCCAACTTGCTGGCGTGTTAGAAAATAAACAATAATACAGTGCTTTCCTATTGAGCTTTTCTTCAGAAACCTCAAAGGGCCTTGCATAACATTCATCCGCACTAAAAGCCTAGTGAGATAATTTCATCCATCCAGTACAGCTAACTGAGGAGTGGCTGCAACAACTCTTTCACAGTGACAAGGTGAGCGAATGGCTTTAGGAAGAGAATGCAGAAGAATATCACATCCAACTGAAATTGTAAGGGTGCTTATGCTGACTGTAATCACATGCAATACAGTTTGCCCAGAGCACCCAGAGTAACTCCAGATGCCTCCTGAAGCCCATCATCACTACAAGAAGTGAGGCCGCAGCTGCGGTGGGATGTTTCATGGAGGATTCAGCTCAATGGCCAAACAAAAGCTCAACACACCATCTACAAGGAAAGCCATCAAAACAGGGATTAGAGAGACTAAGTGGGCCTTGTGCACAAGTCTTGCAATGTCAGAAGTGCTCTAATTTAATCTCATTAAATCTTAATAAATGGGCATTTTTTTCCAGAAAACTTAATGAAATTAAATAGATATTGGTGTTGTCTCATGGGATTCAAGAATGTCAGACTGTACTAATGAGAAAACCTCTTGGTTTACACTTCCAATTTTTACAAAAGTGTGTGAGTAAACTTGATCAAGTTTTAATTGGAAAATCCCACTAGCTTAGCTTACAACTGAAATCAGTCTTAATGTATCCTGGGAAGGGAATCCATGAGCTAACAGGAAGGATATGTGGGTGTTGCTTTTTAGGTGATATTAAGTAAAACTCTAAAACCAGAGGCAAAACAATCCAGCAGATAACATGTGGGGGTGTGTGTTGAAACAGAAGGAAAAGAGCTACTTGCAGCCAATGCTGAAAATAACTATCAAATTCAGTACAGTCATTTCAGCTACAGTTAAAAATACTAGGATTGAATTTCCTTCCTCTATTCCAGAAATGATTTGTAGAGAGCAGAAGTGAACTATTACTATTTTTCTAAATGCTATTGAGCTTCCTTTCATTGAGGAAATCTTGGAAAGAAGAGTGGCTGCACACACGTTAAGGCCATACACTTCAGTGGGATTTACTACGTGTGCAGTGTAAAGCACCGTTGTGAGCACCAAGCAGTTATTGAAACCTCCAAAGTTTTTATTAGGTAGAAAAAGTTTCTTGAGAGAAAAGGAAGATCTAGGGAAACCTCTGTGTCAAGCATCTCCAAGGACTGTTCGTCCTTGAGCTCTTTGAGCAAGTTCCCAGCCACCTCCATCATCCATGACTTCTTCTGGATGTTTGGATCTGAACTTCTGCTTCGGTGTGCTCTGCCAAGTGCCTTTGGGTTGCCTTGCTCAGTGTCCCTTGCCAGGATTTCATCCACTGAGTTTGATTAACAGTTTGGCCAATAGGATTTTCTGATCAAAGCCTCATTACTTGCTCAGTGGTTTGGTGGGTTTTTTTTTTTCAAATTCTGGGTAATTTACTACAAGTAGGCTGGGCTCAGTTTACTTCTAACCTCACCTCCACTTGTTCCGAGCAGCGTAGAATGAAGCACAAATTAAAATATAAAATTATTTCCATTACATTACTTCTTTGCTAAATTGTCTGTGGTTTGACTTCAGAAATTGCAGTGGGCCAAACGCTGCTCCTACAATAACTTTTCTGGTCTTGTAAAACAACTGAGAGCAGAGTTTGGTCCAGTTTCCCTGTTGTTAATCACCTTAATGGTAAACAAACCTAATGTTATGAATGCATTAAAAGTAAATGAAAAACAGCATTGCAAAGGAAAGTGGCGGGTGGATGCATTTGCTCATTATATACTAAATAACCCAAGCAGTTAATGCCTTTGCTGGCTAATTGCTTTGCTTTCTATTTTAAACCAGAAGAAGTCATATCTGAATATAAATTGGGGTGCCATGTTCACCATGTACCATTTTTTCATGACTAATTAACTTCTTTTTGCATTTAAACCACTAAAGCCAATTGAACTTCAGACTCACAAGCACCTTTCGCTGCATTTGGGAACACATTTAAAATTCTAGCAAGGGATCGCAGATGATCTGCAATTCATTATTGGCTGTTACACCAATGCTTCAGATCACTAGGAGAACAAAGTAGTACTGCAAAGATTATTTGTTGTGCAACCACTTTCAGAGCTCTCTGCTATTTGCAGAGCAACCCAAGGAAACATGGACATGTTTACAAAAGATTGCTCATAAGAGATCATTTCAAGCACTCTAGTTAAATCTTTCTATTTGGTATATTAGTTGCTCTTTTACGGTAACAGTGGGGTTTTAAAAGAATAGTTTTCTTATTGAAGATTCATTTTCGGAAGGATTTTTTTCTTCCCCCCCCCCTCGGTAAATATCCACAAAGGTAGGTTGAATTACTGCAGATGGTTTAGCCTAGGGGAAAGTATGTATTTTTAACAAATTGTAATTGCAAAACATATTTCCATGACAGAGAGCTCTTGCACCATTCATCTTCTGAACATACTTTCTTATTTTATTTAATATTTTGATAACTATCTTTTGCAGCCATAAATGCATAATGTTGAAAATCCTTTCAAATACCATCACAGCAAATACTCTCCCACACGTGATGCCTGAGTTTTGGCACTAGTGAGTTGGATTAACTGAATGGTGAGGTTTTGCAGAAGAAGGGTCTGGCACTCCCTGGCAGCAGTGGTGTTTGGGGGACGGCCACATCATCTGGGGGTCAGCAATCGACCTGGCCTGGGCTCCTTTAATTCTTGGGCAAATCAGTCTCTCTGCTCCAGGTGACTATCTGATAAATAATAAAGCAAGCTCAGGCGCCTTGTCTGTGCTGTGTGTTTGCACTTATTTAAAACCCAGAACACAGCAGAGTGTAGCATGTTCTGAACTGGCCTGCCAATTTTATTTTTTGCTGGCTCTCCTGGGGAAATGGAGGACGTTGCGGAGCGGGGGGAAGCAAACTTCTTTTGTTCTGTCTCGTTCAGTGCTAGCTAAATTCAAAGATAATTTGTCCCAGATATTTCCAGAGAGTCTGGATCCTTATGCAGGACTCACCAACCTGTCTTGGTGTGCAGATGTTATGGTGACTGCATGCCAACTTACTGAAATGTTTTCGTTCTCGGAGTTGGTTACTAAGACAACAGTTCCACTCAATTCTTTAAAGCAAATTCATTATTTGAATGAACATAACAAGTCCTTCTGCCACTCCTTGCATTTCTCCAGTCATTTTTAGCTCCCACATTGCCTCAGGGTAGTTGCAGGGTGCTGACTTGTTAATTATACAGTCTCTCTGTTCTCTGAAACTCCTAAGAATATGATGGCAGATGCTGCTGTACTCCTTGTTTAGAACCAGCGTGGGATGCTGGTGTAGGGCAACTTGCGTGATGGTCATCTTTGGCGCTAAGGCAAGTGCTGGGTTTCTGCTACACATTCATGTACATCAAAGGAATGTAGCAGCATATTGTGGTTTCAAACCATCATGATTCAATTCACTGTAGCACTCTGTTCCTCGTGACACGCACTGGACTGAGAATCAAACAGTGGGATGAGAAGAAATGGATTTGGCTTAAGAAGAATTTCTTTAAATGTACTAAAAAAATGGACATTAATGGTCCTTAAGTGGTCTAGGAATGTAGATCAGATGCAACATTACGGAAACGGAGCGTTGCTACAGTGTTGTCAGTAGTCTGTGCAATGTATCAGAGGTATGGCATGGATAGGTTCAAAATTAGCCCTCCTGACATTTTTAAGACTGAGCAGTGAAATAATTTTGTTGTCTTTATTCCTTAATTTGGGACACTTCTCAAAAAAAAAAAAGTACTGAACATTAACTTCCTAGAAATTTGACTATTGCTATAAATTTTGCATCAAGGGTGCTCCAGTGTAATAAAGACGGTTGGCAGTAGAAAACCTGAAGACAGGGAGAGAGGTCGGATGAAGAAAACATCCTGATCGCATATACCATTACTCCGGGGGGAAATGTAATGAGCATTTTTTAAAACATGAGCTGTCTGCACTGTGACATCCATTTAACATCGTACCATCATGCCACACCAATAATTTGTTAATGTTAGTGAAATCCTCCTCCCCCTTCGCGTCACCCATGCTTTTGATTAGTCTGAAGGTATTCACAACAATACTCAGTATTGATTTCCCTATAAAGACAGCTTCTTGGTCCCCATGGATAAATGTGGGAGCAAGTGACACTTGTGACCGTGCAGATTTCAAATTAATGGGCTACTCTGGTATGACTAAAAGAAATGATAGGTACCCTGTGGTATTAATCATTTTGTGACAGTCCGTCCTAATTGCACCATTTTTAAACCTCTATAGAAAATTCAGCTTTCGGGGTTAAATCATCCTATTGCATATCATCCATCCTCAGTGACGTCCATGTTTTCAGTACAGAATGTTGAATAAAAATGGTGCAGAAGAGCAGATGCTGCACTGAGGCATTTTCCAGGTTTTGTATCACCTTTGACTTCTGAGTAGATGTAAAGAAGCTCCCATACAGAACATGGTGATGGAAATATCTTTGCAGTTACAGGTGAAAATCTGGAGCAAAACTAAAGAAACATTTTTATTCAGTAATGGCCTCATTTGAAAGAATGATTGCAAGAGGGGGATCTGTCTGAGAGGCCATATTTATCCACTTGATGCATATGTGTGTTTACTTACATTTACGTAGGAAAAATAGTCTGACACGTTCAGCTTTTACTTCCCCATAGGGGAAATGCAAATACCCATTTAGCTAAATAAAATATGGCCATCTTTGTGGTTGCTAACATACTTTTCTCCTGATCTCTCATTTATAATGCGCTCTTGAATACCAAGGATGTTGATCACTGGAATCTTGTTAATTCCCCCATGGGGAACAGGGCTTTTACTGACTTCCAGCCTTATCAGCAAGGAGACAAATGAAGCTCTTTGTCTTATTGTTTTCTCTTTTATTCAACGAATTACAGGTTTGATGCAAATCCCATTAAACTCTCAGTGTGTGTTGGATCGTTTTCCTACTGCAAAGCTGCTCTGCTTTTTCCTCCTGTTTGCTGTTAGGAAGAGGTGAGAGCCTCCACCAGCTGTTGTCTGGGCTTGGTGTCACGCTCCTAATGCTCCTTACCCGCTAGCCAGAGTCATTTGCAGAACTGTGATAATGCCAATATAGTAAAATCGTACTTTAAAAAGTGACAACATTTTGCCTGCATTTCAGTACCTGTAAATTGGAAAAAAACAACCAAACCCCCAAACTTCAAAACCCCACAACCCAACCCCCCCAGTAATTTACCTGCATGGCAGAGGTATTACAGGGCTCCACAGAATGATGCAAAGGATATGATAACTACTGTGCAGATATATACGTACCCATGTATACACAGTACAAATGATGCTTTTAACTGTCTTGTACTCTTTATCTGGCAATGATTCATGCAAGATGTTTCTTGTAATCAAACATGCTCTGAAGCATAAAATAGGCATGTCTCCCTCATAAGATATTACCGCCGGGACCTCACCGCCTGCCTGATGAAGGAAGCGCACATTCTTTTTCCCCCCATGCAAACTCTGAATCACCAAGAAGCTTGTTTGCACTGTGGCTTTGTGGTGGCAGGTCCCCTATGTTGCCTCTCTTTCTGGCTCTTTCATTCAAACGAGGTGCTGCACTGAAACCAGGAAAGGCTTTTTCAGACCACAAAAGGGCAACACCATTTTTGCTGGAATTTGTACCAGTTTTAATATGGTGAGGTTAGGACAAAATCGAAGATTCTGCAGCTTAATGACAAAAAAATTAATGCTATTAGGGTGATTCTGTTTAAAGGAAATACAGTGGGCTTTATCAAGAGATAAACTGGAGCCTTGAACAGTCCAGCTCCTGCACATCCTGTCAAATTGTCTCTGGAATACTAGAGATGGTGATGGGTTTTCCCACAGCTCTTCCTAACCCCATCCACACTTAGGAGGGGCTGGCAGAGTAGCTGTGGGGCTGTGAGCTTGCTGCTACCAACCACAACCTCCTGAGCAGCTCAGTTATTGCCTACAGGGGCAATGGGGATTTTCCTGGAATCGGGGTAAGAGGAATGGTTTTGCATCCTAAACCAGCAAGTCCCTGCGCTGGCGGGAGCAGGTGGGGGACATGGAACTGGTGGCGCGGGTCCAGAGGAGGGCTACTAAAATGATCCGAGGGCTGGAGCCCCTCTCCTGTGAGGACAGGCTGAGAGAGTTGGGCTTGTTCAGCCTGGAGAAGAGAAGGCTGTGGGGAGACCTGATTGCGGCCGTTCAGTACTTAAAGGGGGCCCATAGGAAAGATGGGGAAAATCTTTTCAGTAGGGACAGCTGTGACAGGACAAGGGGTGATGGTTTTAAACTGAAGCAGGGTAGGTTTAGACTGGATATAAGGAAGAAATTCTTTACAATGAGGGTGGTGAAACACTGGAATGGGTTGCCCAGAGAGGTGGTGGAGGCTCCATCCCTGGAAACATTCAAGACCAGGTTGGACGGGGCTGTGAGCAACCTGATCTGGTTAGCGGTGTCCCTGCTCACTGCAGGGGGGTTGGACTAGATGACCTCTAAAGGTCCCTTCCAACCCAAAACATTCTATGATTCTATGATTCTATGATTCTATGATTCTATGATTCTATGATTCTATGATTCTATGATTCTATGATTCTATGATTCTATGATTCTATGATTCTATGATTCTATGATTCTATGATTCTATGATTCTATGATTCTATGTCTGGACACACGCCATGGGGAGGGCAGCAGCGTGTCCCTCTCCAGACCACACTCCCCAGCACAAACTGGGTGGCAGTGGTGGGTGTGGAGTCAAAGGCAAAGCTGGGGGAGGGCGCTTCTGCTTGCTGCTGCAGGGCGTCAATGGGAAAGTGGTACTGCAATGTGTCCTTACGTGAGAGCTGCCAACCTGCTGCTGCCACAGACTGAGTCAGTCTCATTAGCACACCACTTCATTAAGTTTTTCTTTTAATTGCTTCATTGGGTTAAGCTTCAGTAAGCATCTAAGAATATTTTTCCATTCAGCAATAGAGAAAGCAGGAGATGTACAATACATGATGTTCATGGGTTGTCAATGGAATAGAGATAGGGATGTTTTTACTTTCACACAGCAGATTTTGGGCTTTTTCTTCCTATTTATGATTAAAAGAGAAAACATCACTCTCTGGCATTACAATGAATGAGGATTACCAGGAATGAATGTGAGGCACAAAGATGATTTTTTGACTTTTTTTTTTTAATTCTTAATTTAACCAAAGTCCATGAAGATTGATCAGATTTATAATGCTAGGGGACATAAAACTGGATAGTTCCATTGAAACTGCAGTGGTTACATCTTCCAAAAATACTGTTGTTGTCTAATTAAAAAAATAAAACACAACAACCATAATTTCTGTCTGATTCTAAAATTCTTGTCATTGAAAGACTTAGGATTCTAAGCAGTAGTGTAATATTTGACCTTATCTGCCTGTCATGTACATTCTCACTTGCTTTGAGTTAATTTGTCACATATTTCCTAATTACCATATGAAATCTTCTCTAAATGAAACGCACTGCCGACATGGTCATTTGCAGTTACTCAGTTTCAATTAAGCAGATCATTTCAATAAACCTGAAACTCTCTTTTGATCTTGTTCATAGTTTCAGGAGCTGCCTTCTACCTTCATCATACTGGCTTTTGGGTTCCAGTTCATTAGTTTTGAGCAACTTTTTTGGCCAAGCATCCTTAGAAATATTGTTGGTTGATTTAATTTATATTTTTTGTATGTGTTAAATGACATTCTTGAACTATTACTTTATTTTTCCCTCCTTTCCTATATTTGTCAGTAAAAATATTTCCCAAGTCAATTCATTCTTTAGACCATGTTACAAGCAACTATTTAGTTTCCATATGTGCACACACACTCGCAAGTTATAGTATGACATTCTTGCATGGAAAATGGTTTTGTCGGTCAAAGAGCTTTTATGTGTAGTATGGCTGTTCGCCTTTGGGAAATGGAAGGCAGCAGGTTTTCTTGGCTTTATGTATCTCTTTTACCTGTACACGAGACCGTTGCAATGACTTTTCACCATCCTAAGCAGGGAAAAATTGTTATCCTTGTAGCCGAGGTCTCAGTGTTGCCCCTGCCCCTCTGATCGTATGACAGAGGAGGCAGAGATAAACTTTCTCAGAGGCAAATTATATTTTGTTTAATATTGATTTTTTTACATAGATGCAGTTTGCATGCAACTGTATGGTTTGTGCTTCCTTAAAGACTGGACTGCAATTTGCACTGGCTCAGTTATTAAATGCTAAAGAAGCGCATACAGAGTTTAGTACCATGCCTTTCAGTCCTGAAGTACAATTGTTTACATTCTGTAACATTGGGAAATCTTTCACTGGCAGATAAGGTAACATCAAAGTCTTAATAGTTTATTTTACACAGATATTTTTGAGTCTTTCTAATCTTCTTGCATGATTGCTTATCTTCTCCACTGCAACTTGTTGAATAAAAGGATAATCTGCCTTTTGGATTAGTTTAGGAATTTTAGACCAAAATGTCCACAGTGTTTTATATATGAGAGTATTTTATTGTTGCTTATGGTACTTCTGCTGAAATTCAGTGTTACTAAGTACGCACTAGATCAGTTTTTCATTCTGCTTAGGTGGTAGCATTAACTGAAAGTCCTTAAAAAGAGTCAGTAAGGGAAATCAACATAAATATATATCATACAGTTTTCTTCTAGAAATCAAGGTACAAGCAAAAAATGCCCAGAAATTACAGTGAAGCAGTTGCAAAATGTTTTTTGGAATTATTGAGGTTGTCTGGGCAGAGATGTCCATTAAAAAATATGTAGAACTGTGTGAAAACCTAAATCAAAACTCCAGTGTTACCTCTTCTGATGCCAGTAACTAAAAGATGGCTCAAACCAAGCTGTTATTTAGGGTCATGTTATTACCCTGAAATTAAAATGCCTAGGAATGTAATGTACAAAATAAAACCCCACATTAGTAATGATATTAAACAAGGGGCTGGGGCTTTAAAAACCTTCACTTTTTCACATCTGCAATCCAGTCCTGAGAGGTGGCAATAATACCTGAACATATCTAAAATGGATTTACAGATTCCACTAGAGAGGTATTTTATTATATTGGTATTTTCAAGGAACTGTGAACAATGTAGTACAGTCAAGTTCCTTAATTTAAGATGGATACATACAGAAAAAAAGCTCTGGGGAAAAGCCACTGAAGAATTGTATTTGACAAAATCCCCGATTGCTTACACTTTCAAATTTAGAAATCTCACAACTGAACCTTTAAAACTAGTAATTGTAGGTATGTGTTTTGCTCATGAAAATAGCCAATTGGCACGCACATCTATAAAGACAATATGTGCAATTACATTAGCAATTATACATTTTGTTTTATTGGCAAACATTCCTTCTCCAGTTTGAAACAAAGAGGAAGATGTGATGAGTAGCTTTTGGATGACATCAAATACTACACATAAATGCTTTTTAGCAAATCTACCCCAAGCAAGGCTAATAGAAACCGCTGATTTTCATAAAAGGAAATAACATTTGGTTAAAGTTTAATATTAAGGAAATGAACTGTCACAAAGTATAAGGCTTGAACAGACTGAGAAGAGATGACAGCAACGCCTGTTTCAGACCCAAACGCTGCTAAAATGCCATGGTAACACTCATGCATTATTTATTTCCATGACTAAATATAAGCATTACTTTTGCTATCCCGAACTGAACCGCAGCTGGGAATTAGAGTTTTCTTTCAATAAAGCTCATCAGTCTTACTGAACTATCAATCTTACCAGGCAGGCTTTTCAATTAACCAAGTAGTTGTTCGATCCACTTACACCAGCGCGGCCGCGCCAGGCTGCACGGTGCGGGATACAAACTGCCCCCAGGAGCGCGCACCGGCCACAAACAGACCCGTGTGTTATACGAGATAAATTGCCCGTATTTTCGTCAAGTGACGTATGTGCTCTTGGCCCTATGTGTTGTTGCAGAACGTTCAGAAAAGAGACCAGGCTGCCAGAAAAATCTACTGGTTGGTGACTCCGATCCAGATCTAAGGGATTTCTTTGCAAGGAAGCTGGCAGAAAATGTGTTGATGGCCAAATGAATTGCCCTGACAGGCTGCATGTCATTATCAGTGCACCGACCTTCAGTATTAAAGTTTTAGATCTTATGTGAACTCCTGCAGAAAGGTTAATTGTGGACAATTACTTGACGTCTTAAGTTTGCAGCACGCGTCGGGGTTGGAGACCATGAGGAAAGCTCCCAAGACAAAAGATAAAGACTGACGTGTCTGCTACCGCAAACTGGCATCGTTCAGCTGAAGGGAATAAAATTCTACCAGTTCAGATTTACTGAGACTCCAACCAAAAGCTCATAATAAAGTTACAATGAGCAGACACCAATTTCTCCAGAAAAAAAAAATCAAAACCAGTGTTATTGATAGAGAGTGAAACAGAGGCCTCAGAATTACTCATCTGTCATTCAGGGAATGAGGCCCTGGGACAGCCATCGTCTGAGCACATAGCAAACATTATTACATGAGTAATTTATAACGTCACTATGGAACTGCTTTAAATTAGGTTCACAGTTAAGGCTCTTGATGAGTCAGGGCTGTAGCATTTTAGTGCCCACAGTCAAAAATTACCAAGAAGAGATTTGCAGGAGAGAAATGAATCCTTCCCCACATCTAGCCCAGGTGAAGGCCAGACTCCGAAGGGTGTGTGGCACCTGCCTAAAGCACAATTAAGCTTCGTGGTCAGACGTGTGCTTGCACTACTGTTGGGAGCCCCAGACACATACACATCTCTGGAGCAGGTTTGCTCCTTGCCCTGTTGATTGCACCTTATGGCCCTGCCTAAAACCTCCCAAGTCCATATCGGAATGGGAAAATTCTGAATGCTCCTCCTGTACATAGCAAAAGCCTCCTTCAAAAATGTAATAAACAGGCTCTCAGAGGAACCTGGCAGTGGTAGGGCATCCAAACCCCACTGAAAATTCATTAAGCATTGGGCTTCCTTAAGCTCTTCTGAAAAGCCCAGTGCACACAAGTGATTTTTGAAGCACGAAAGCGATGCCCAGCAGTTTGCAGTAGTGCCAAGAGCAGAGTATATTGCCAGTTTTTCACTCCTGCTTCAAGCTCTGGCAATCAGAAAGGACAGGTAATATTGTTACAGTGAGATTAGTTACAATTTAAAAATTACTTCCCCCCCCCCCATTCTTTTGGCCATAGTTTGTTTTGAAAGAGAAAGCACTTTGAGCTTGAGTGTATAAATTCATAGGGATTCACCCCGAATGACCACAATTTGAATTTCAATACTTTAAGACAGATGGCAAGTTTAGTTTGCTTACAAATTGTACATGGAATCCTTCTATCCAATTTCCTGTTGTTTAGTAAAATGTATGGAGAAAGATCAATGCAAAGCTGATTAGATAATTATCAGGATGGCCGGTCACTGGCTGAGGCACAAAGTAGCAGAGAACTGCACGCGCCCAAGCTACCCACGATGTACAGCAATTCACGTTAGTTAATCTTTCAAAAGAAAAATCGGTATAATCTATTTAAAGGAAAATTAATTGTGGTTTGGATTTGTATGTGTGTCAAAGATTGATCAAAGCTAAAAAGTAGTGCAAAGATTAAGATTAAAATATTAATCCCACTCAGCTTCAGTCTTCAGATGCTTATTTTGCAAAGAACTGGGCTGGGTGCAGCCTGGGCTGCTGTTCCTCACCATCTCGCCACCAAAGGTTGAGTCAGCCTGAGTAACCCGTAAGAGTTCCCTGTATACAGATGTTAGAAAGTTTTAATACAGTGATGGAAGTTTCAGCAAATGATTTGTTATGGGTCATAGAGTATATAGGCTGTGCAGTGTGTTAGTAATTCTTCAGCATTGCATTTTATAACTTACAGCCTTTTATCTCAGTGCTTTTGACCACACCAATTCACGTATTATTAATATTAATTTAACGGTTTTAATATGTTGTAAACTACTTATTGAAAGAATGTTAATATAAAGTGAGATAGATGAGTCTGGCCACAAATAATGGCAACGTTAAATTGGAATTAATCTAACATTTATCAGTACGGAAACAAAGGCACTGCTGACAAGACTTGTTAATGTCGGGCAGTGCATGTTTCGCAAGTTGGTTCTGTTGGTTTTGTTTAGGAATGAGTGCTCTTTGTATGTTTATGCCTGTGCTTCTCTCCCCTCCTCTGTTCCTGCTAATCAGTGTGTGTATCCACCATTTAGGACAACTGATGAGTCCCCAGAGCCAGCTGAGCCTTGGCAAGCAAAGTCACCTGTGTTAATGAATACTCATTTGGAATAATTTACATGAGAGATGCAATTTACAATATTTTCCGTGTAAATTGCATGAAAATCAAGGATAATTGAGCGTTAAGTCATTCTTCTCGGTTCCTCAGGGAAGTAGCTGCATGAGAAAGGTCTGTAAATTCCACCCAATACAGCCAGATGTTCAATTTGTGGCAACTTTGTTAGAAAACTTGTTAAACTTTGCATAATAAGAAACAAATATTTTTACTGATATATTCTAGAGTCAAAAACCCTGTCTTTTTTGCATTGCTTTTGAGTGACCTGACATAAAATTGAAATTAATCCTTTGGCAAACTTTTCCTGGTTTGGACAATCTATGGCTTTGCTAGAATCTGCTCCTTGAAATACTGAACAGCAAGAACATTTACAGCCCGTGGGAGGTGTAAGCACGTGGAATGAAGTCTCATGCTATTTCTGACCAAGACCCTGGGAAATCTGAGAAATCATTTAGCCTTTGAGAAGCCTTTCCCGTTTGTATAGCAGACTTGCTGGTGCAGTCTGGGGACAAGGAAGCACTGTGGCTGAACCCAGACAAGTCCCCTTAAACCTTCGGTAAGACTTTAACTTCATCATCAGTGCAAATGCAATTAATAAATAGCGTCTCATGAGGAAAGGTCACAAGTGACTCCATGCAAGGTACCTGCAGTTGCTGGTCAGGTAGCAGAAGATTACAAAATCTATATTGTACACAGAGCCTTTCGCTCCATGGTGTTACGGAATCACGCAAATAGCTCCGATCGCTTCTTGAGCAGAGGGCCTATCATTGTGTTTTACCACTCTGAAAACGTTCATAATATTTTTAGTTCAATACAGAAATACAAATTCCAGATTTGTTTGCGTGCCACAAGAAGAATGACTGGCTGTCCTGGTGTCTGTCTTGCTTGAGTTAGTCTTTGTTTTGTAATGGCTGTTTTGAATTTCCACCTTCCAAGTTAGCAAAGAACGTCTGTAAATTTGGGCTGCCTTTTCAAAAAAGTGACATGCAGGTTTTCACACGTGACCTGAACACTTCCAATTGCATGTGCAGGAGGGTGATTGATGCAGTCTTTTGTCTGGTCTCTCTTTAAGGAGAGTCAGAAAGTACATCGTTTTAGTTAGCTGTCTTTGCTGATACTTTGGTGTGAAGGTACCGCGATTCAGCCATCATTCTTTCCTAGTAGTTTGCCTTGCTTCTAAAGGGAAATAACCTGCTTTAGCCTTTTAGTGCATTACAAAGCACAACTCTTCTTGCACCAGCTCCATGCAAAGGGCCTGATACGTTGGGAGAATGACATGAAGAACAAAATCCACCCTTCACGCCTTCCCTGTTCTATAGCTCCAGGGTGCAGGGCGCTGCGAGAGCTTTGGCTTTTCCTACCTGCAAGTCATGCTGCAATGGGGACAGGCACTTGTTTTCACATTCATTCATTTTATTCAGGTGCCCGGTTCTGGTAAGCGCTTTTGCAAATTTAACCTTGAAACTGCACAATGAAATGTTAAAATCCAGCCCCCAAATCTACCGATTATATAAGGCAGCACAGACTATCAAACTCTGCATTGCAAACTGACACTATCAGATATCTTTAACAAATGCCATCTGCAAACACTATAATTAGAATATATACTTTTTTCTAACTCCTTTAACAGCAACAAAAAGATCAAAAAAACTTTCAGGCGTAAATTTTCAGTAGGCATGCAGCAATAAATGCTTAAATATGCACTGAGTCGAGATAAGAATTTGCCTTGTAGACGTATTGTTAACACAGATATCAAATTAACTTGACATTGGCTCAGTAATAAGTATTTAGGGCAAAACAACAGAAAATCAATCAGTATTGGAATATCTATAAATATATATATTGAAGTCTAATTTAGAAATAACTTATCGCATTTAAATTGTGATATAATGTAAAGAAGCTTCTATTTGCATTTTCAAGTGAAACCTTAACATTTGGGTTTAAACTGAAACTTAGCCGATGCTTTTCTTGCAGCATGATAATAGTAAATTATTTATTTAAATACACTGTAATAGCAACCAGCACCCATTAAATATAGGCCCTGGCTTAAATATTTCCCTGGGTGCCATTAGTTCCTGCCCAGTCAGGCTCCTTTGTGAGCAAACGATAGGCAAAAGATCCGTTTACGGCATCATTTCTACACCTTTCTCTGCTGAATCTCACTCACAGCTTGAAGTTGGCAAATCGAGCCCTGAGATACCCTTTAGCAGGCTTGTCCTGACTGTCTTGGGAAATGCTGCCTTATCCCAGAAGATATTCACTTTACCATCAGTGGTGGTAGGCCCTGTTTTGAAGGATCTCTTGGAGGAATTATTCAACGTGCTGCGGGGTTTAGCTGAGCCAGCCCCAATGACAACCACGTACGTCCTGCCGTGAAATCCACCTACACGTGCAACGCAGTTAAATCCAAACACACAGACAAACGTGAATGAGTCTTCCACGTCCACATGGTGTAATCCAAATTCAGCTGTCGCTGAGGTCCAAGTCTTCGGCACCGCTGCATTGTCTACTCACGGCTCCATAAAGACTACAGTTGCGGATTTTGGGGCCTACTCTGGGATTAATGTTCTTGTGCTGGCTCAGATGGGAAATATCAGACAGACAGGCAGGGAAACTGCAATTGCACGGGCTGTATCGCTCCAGCTCTGCCATAGCCAAAGATCAGAGCGAGCTGCCGGTCCCAGAGCTGTGCTTTGATACACTGCAGGCTCTGATAAATTACCTATAGGAAAAGGGAGGATGGATGGTGACCTTCTGACCCGCCGCTCAGTCCCGCTTAATCCCTCCAGCCGTGTTCTGCAGACGCAGGAAGGTCCCTTGATGTATGTCTTCAGGAGAGCGAGGATGAAAAAGTTGCTTAAATGCTTGTAACTGTCACAGAAATACAAAGCAAGCAAAATGAGCTGGGGTTTTCAATAGCTAACGTTACCCTGGATTCACTTTGCTTGCAGATTCAGCCAGCATATATTTATTTCTATCTTAACATTCACTGTGTTGACAGTAATTTTGTTAGGGACAAAATATTACAATCAGAACCACAGTTTCCAGTAAAAGGATGCATTTCATTTGCTGCTTCCCCCCAGCTCCCGCTATCTTCTCTGCCTCTCACCACCTTGGTCTGTGTGAAGCAAAATTATTTGAATGAATTGTGCAGAGGCAAGGTAATTTCAGTGCCTGATACTGCAATATTACTGTGCAAAATGACATGTTAGCCTGGTTAATAGATTATTTATTTTCATTAAATATTGATTATCAGTGGTTTATGCTGGCAGGCACTTTCCTGTTTACTGTGCAAGAAGCTATATGCCTACATTCTGTTATGGTAGGGTTTTTTTTTTTAAGTTAACTGTTCAGTCTCATGAATTTTCATGGTTTGGCACTGACTGACATCTGCATAGTAATTCTGCCAATAAGTTATGTGTGCATTTCGCTAATGCAATTTTATACCTAATGTATTCAAAAATCCCTGGAGCGAATGAGGATGTTTTAACCAAGGGTCCTGCCCTCACTTCACCAGGTAAGCTACCTCAAAGGGCTAGCCCAGATTTTATGAAGGTTTCCTAAATTCTGTGACCCAACACACTGCTCCTCTGCCTGAAGACTGGCAGTGCTGGCCATTGCACAGGCAGCCTTACTGGTGTATTAGAACCAAAGACACAGGAGAAGGTGTAACAGCAGAGAAAAGTATCTGAGAAATCTTTATTTCTGCAGAATTCATTCACTCAAAGTCAATTAGCACAACGATACATAAACAGTGAAGGAAGAGAATTTCTGAGCAGTTCTGTACTGTGGATCCAGCGTACGGTTTTGCATTAGCAGTAGCAGTAGAACAAGCCACAATTATAAGGCAAAACTAATCAAATCTCTGCATTGTGAAAGAAGTAAATTTAGAATAAACCTATTTTTTTTCTTTTTCCAAAATTAAATATGGCTGGCCTAATGATCCAAGGCAGCGCTACAAGTTTGGCTTTGCAAAAAGGAGAATAAGGGATTTCAAGTTTTGCAATAACAGGAAAAAACCCCACTCTTTTTAAAGAATGATGCTCTCTTATTTTTGCTCATTATCTGTTGCATTTCCTTGCAGCTAGAACCAGTCCCAATTCAGAATTTCCTTTGCAAAAATCAGAATGAAATGTCAAAAATGTATCTCACACCAAAACAAAATTAGACATAGGAATGCTGAAAAGCTTTTCATGGAGATACTGTGTTTGAAATATTGCATTCCGGTAACCTCAAAGTACTTGATAAGGTCAGAACACTTCATTGTGACGTTATCATTTCTAAACTACTCTGAAAGATCAAAACAATAGTGGAAAAACGTTGGCATCTTGACCTTACGGAGACAAAATGTTATGGGAGCCTTTCAGAAAAAAACATTGATGCATGTTATACATTTCCAGAAAATCATCACAGGGTGATCAAATGAGAAACTTTTCTGTCAGGAAATACTTGACCAATACCAGCTCCATCTGTGCAAGGAAATGACTTCCACGGAAAATACCGCTTCCTTGAAATGGCCTCTGCACTTCTCTTATTCTTTAACTTGGGAAGTCCCAGAGATGTTTGTCAAATTTTGCCTGTAAACTGCGATGAAATAACATCACGGACACAGGGGATGACATGCTGCAAATACAATAAGGTGAATGTAACTTCTTTTTAAAATGTCAGTATGGCATTTTGAGAAAAACCCTACCTGATACTTCATTTTCAGTTAAAATGCCTAACAGTGATTTCTGTTTCCAGAGCCCTAAAAGCAAACGAGCTCATTGTAGGGCAATACAATGACACTTGTTATGAGATTAGAATATAACAATAATCCACTTAAATTATTAACAGCAGGCTAGTACTTCAAAGTGACCCTTGACTCTTATCTTCATTAGAAATAATAGCAATAACATTGTCATTAAAAAGAAAAGAATTTGAATTTCAATGGCAGCTTATTAAAAAGGTTTTATACCGCTTTGAATATCGATAAACATGTGCAGTGTTTCCTTAGAGGGAGTGCAAATGGTCAATAGACCCCTAGGGAAATGAGAGAAGGACTCCTGTCAAAACAATGAGAGCACACATTTGCATCGGTATTGAAAACCCAGTAAACATTTTTTTTTCTAGCGATAGTATTGGGTTGAAAACCTGAACAATGAGATTTTCTGGCACATTCTTGGAACATATTGCACATGTGGGAATTAAAATGGATTTTCTCTTTGAACCATAGCATGTGTAAGGGATTTATGTTGTTCAAAGTAAAAACCTAAGTGGACACTAATATCCTAATTCATCAAAGAATAAGCACAGGCTTAAATCCACCTTTACTTAGCAAAGCTCTTAGGAATGTGTTTACCTGCAAGAATATGCTAGTGGCTAATGAAATCAGCAGTATGTGTTTACAGGTACTGGAAGGGATTAGAAGAAACGTCTAAACTTGTTGAAAAGACATCTAAAGGGGCTCTGTAATTTGTTTCCTGCTACAAATGTCTTTGAAACCAAAATAGGAGCGCTCTGGTTTTTTTTCTGGGTTTAGAATACACTCGATGCATCCAGCGTTCGTAGTTTTTTATGGTGCTTGAGATTGAGAAATACGTTTCTGTGCTGAATGCACACTTCTGTACAAGATGGAGCAGGCTGGGTGTCTTACCTTTTCTACCTTTTGACCAGCAATGAAATCTAATGAATGGCATGGTGGAACTGGTATTAAGAGTGTTCTCGGGTCCGTACGATATATTTAACAAAAATATAATACTTGGCAGTTTTGCAGTGAGGAACCTATGCTTTGGGATATGCAACTTCTGTTTTGATTTAGGGTCATGTTATCCTAGCGGACGGACTTGTCTCAGAATATTCTTCTCATTTCTGGTGTACTTTGGTGCATGGGTGTGGAGGTTTTTGTTGTTTCTAGCTGAAGCTGTTCTATTTTATGCATTCTGTAAAATAGCTCAGTGAAAAGGAGAGGGAAGCGTAAAATAATAAAGCAGACTCTGAGGCAAGGACTGCAGACTTGTCTCCTTCATCCTAAGTGAATTAGCCCTTCAGCTAGAGAGTCTAATACTCTATCTCTGTAATCCACTCCATCAATTAATATTTCGTAAAGCCTTGCAAAGCATAATCATCTCTTCAAGCAAGAACTGAAAGCACCACGCTGTTGCCACAGCAGAGCAACCACCATCATTTCTGGCTGCTACCTAAAATGAAGGAGGCCACGTATTTAAACCAGAAAGGGGCCGCTTTTGTCACAGGTGAGTTTTGTAGTTATTGAACACCTAAATCAAAACGGGCATCGCTTCCACGTCGCTGGGCGCTGCTGTGGGGTTGATTCTCCGCTCTGCCTTTCTCCTTGCAACCCTGTTTGTAATTTCCATGGCATGATAATTCTCAAAGTCAAAGTCATCTATCTGGCTGACCTCCTCAGACTGCCTATATTTGTAATGCTATTAAAAGATGTTATGAAGAGATGAACAGTCCCGCTTTCCAGGACACAGTATTTATAGCGTACTGCTAACAGGTAGCCCATGTGGAGCAAGCGGAGTCACTGGAGCCCACCCTCTCCTGGGCTTGGTGCGTACTTGGCAATATTCGCACGTTCTTGGAAAAGGAGAACTCGGGGGACGCAGAAGGCAACTCCGGGGCCCAGTGCCAGGCAAAGTCTTCCATTACTGCAACCGCACATCGCCCAGAAAATGCAGCATGCGCCCGAGTGACATTTCGGCGGCGTGAAGCGCACCGTAGGACAACAGCTCAGGTTACCGGTCTTCAGAAGGAGATTCTGGAGCTGAGCCGCTTGGCAGACTTTCAGGCATCTGACCGACTTTCTGGGAAACCCACTTTCCTGGGGAACACCCCAAGTCAG
>NW_009260622.1:1731364-1772493 GCF_000687185.1 Egretta garzetta | reverse complement strand
GGGGTGGGGAGACCCCGACTCCCAGTCCCGAGGGCACGGGGAGGTGGGGGCGTGCGGGGAAACTTTGGGCAGGGGTGAGGGCTGAGAGCGCTCTGTGGCTGCTGAGGTCCCGGAGCTTCTGATTGCTGCTGCAATCAGGGCTGAGTGGGACAGGTGAAGACCTGGTGATATCTTTAGGGCTTTTAAGTTCGTTGCATTTGAGTTGCACAAAATGAAAATCCAGAAAGCCCCGTATAGCTCCTTATTTCATTTTAAACTTATCTTAAATCTGTTCTTTTATTATCATGGCACATTGCTAGTTTGGGTGGTAGGTGCTAGATAGGCACCAGTGGCGGGCCAGTTGTCTACAGCACCTCGTTTGGTGTATGCTCTCTTGAAGCATGGTCTGTGCCTATGGTTCATGGGCTGCTGCTACCTGTTCCCCTGAGCCAGCTGCCAGAGCTGCTCTGGTGGTGGGACTGGTGTGCTCCATGCCTCCTCTCTGCCTTGCTGAGCCAACATGGCTTATGGGGGACACAGACTGGAGGGAGGCTTTGTGTGTGCTTTAATTGACATATCTGCTGCTCAGGGTGGGGAAGTAGCTGGTTTCTTGTGTTTTCTGAGAACTGATGGGCTGGCATTTCTGAATTGTTCATAGCGTGAGTTTTGCATCAAGGTTTATTATGGGGGGTTGTGTGTGGTCATTTGAAAGCTTTTGCTGGCTCATTACAATTATAGTTTCATTCTCTTGCCGTATCCACGTTCAATGGCTTCTCTACAGTTTTGGTAACTTGCATCTCCTTGACTTGTTTGGAAACTGGAAAACATTTTTAAAATATTCCAGCAGGCATCTCTAAATGGAAGATGCTGTTTTTCTTGTACCTGGACTTGCAGGCATAGTTCATTCTTCAAGAACTGCATGATTCTGTGACAGATGGAGATAACGTCATTATGAGGGGACTTGTAGTGAGTTTGCCAGAATGACTGTATCGTAACTATCCTTTCATTCCTGAATGTATGCTAGTACTCAGTTTGCTCTAGCATAAATGAAGAGTAAGATTAAAGTTTGACGCATCTTTCCTTACTGTAATAGTGAAACCCAACGGGCGTGTGAGTAAGGCGCATCTAGTTCTGAGATAGGTGTCGGTTCTGTTAATGCCTGTGCCTTTCCTTTGTTAGGGCTTCCCAAAACACTTTGAGGCTCTTGGTGGTGAGGAAGTGTTCAATGCCCTCTCAGTAGAAGCGCATTTGACAGCTGAATGCGAAAATGGAGGAGGAAACAGAGAACAACACTGAGTCCATGGAAATGGGACAAATGTTCAATGTTTTCTTTGAAAAGACAGTTTCTTTATTTGATCTCATTCCTTCTAATTCCAAAGGTTTGTATCGTTATCAATGGCTAGAAAGTATGAAAGGAGTGATGGAAAGTGCATTTGTGATGAACTCCAAGCAAAGTCCCAGAGAGTTCCTATGGCCATAGAGTTGTTAAAATGAAGAGCCCTGAGTTGGTTGCCCTAGGGTGCCCTTGGCTTGTGCTGTCCCCACAGCTTCCCCGTGCTGTGGAGAGCATTAGGAGGAAAGCTAGTACCTGCTGTCATCTGGCTGTCAAGGCTTTGGATCCGATGACGGAGGCCTGTGCTAGGAGGGGGAGGTGACCTATTCAAATCTTGCTGCTCCATTTGTTTGGAAAGAAGTAGCTTCAGCAGCAGCAATGCTTTTCTCTCCTTATAGTTTTCAGTTTAGCGTATTGGCCCGCTACTTAAGAGCAGACGGTTGAAACATGGCTGCAGATTTCTTCCCGTAACTTGCATTTTCTATAAGCTGCTTAAAAGCCCAGTGTCCTGATTTACAACACCCAAGTAGAAGTGGGTAATTATGATTAACCCGAGTTCTTTAAATGCAGGACAAGCTTGTGTTACTTGCGGCTGCAGTGCCGCCCTCAGCACCCACTTCTCCCCATGCAGCCCCAGCTAAAACCTGTCCTTTCTCCTCCGTGCGTTCTCCTCCTTGCTGCAGGTGTGTGTGTGCACGGCTGGTACTGAAGCTGCCTGAGCACCTGGGGCTACCGCCTGGCTTTAGGAAGACCTTAAATTCAGTCTTACCCAGTGACTAATGGGAGCTTGGCTTCTTCAGAGGGGAAGGAACGAGGGAAACAGCTCGTTTTCTGGTAGCTATGTTGGGGAGGGCTCTTCAACACCAAGGAGCTGGAGGTGGGAAGGGAGAAAAATACTTTAGACCTTAAAATGCTAATTTTCAGAGAACTTTCCCATGCCCTGAAAACATTAGGAAGGACAAGCCTACTCTGGCCCTGTGTAGGACTCCTGTTTAATTGAGAAGGATTTCAATACTCTGTGGTGAAATGTAAGTGGGAGTTATTAAAATACATTCCAATGTTATGGTGGCACAGCTGTAATCAGTGCATTGTCTTTTCAGACTGAATTCACCTCCTGGGTTTTTCTCTGTAACGCTATGGTAATTCCATCACCAAGGGAACTAGGAGCAGAGCTTGAATCTACAAATTATCTCAAGAAATGACTTTTCTGAATAACTGGGGTGCAGGTGCTAGATTTGGAAAGAAAGGGGTGCAGAGAAGCAGCTTGCTCAAAGTCAAACCTCTTTTAAAAGAAAAATGACAGTTCTGGGAGGTCCAACTTTGTAATTTCAAGATTGAATTTAGGCTAATTAGTTTTGTACCTGGGCTGTTTTCTGCACACTTTAAATATGTAAATTTTATTTAATATTATTTAATAGAATGGTTTCCATAGCAACATTTGTATCACATGTGTCTTCGGCAGAGCCAAATATATTCAGGAGAAAGCGCACTCTTCCCGATTCTTTCCATGCTTATAGGGAGAAAAATAATTCCCACAGCCAATGGTCTCCCTCTGCTATGTCGTTAGCAGTGACACCAAGGAGGTTGTGTGCTAGGAAACTGCTGACGGTGTAAAAGCATAACCTTCCAGAGTTCCTTAAAACAAAAAACATCAGCTTTGCTCTGCGAGCAGCGTGTCCATCAGTGACCATGAGCGACCACTAGACCTGTGTTTTGGGAAAGAAGATGCTCTGTTGTGTTGAGTGCTTTTGCTCGCAATCACCATTCATTTGATTAGGTGTTTTATATCTATATATGAAGCAGGGGAGTCGTTTTATGGCCTCTGTACCTAAAAATGCTTTTCTTGTGCTTATGATTTTCAAATAATGTCTTGGTCAGTGATACGGATGTGACCTTTCTGAGGGAGAATATCTCATGGGGATGCTTCGTCTCCTTAATGAAAAGGCCAGTTCTTGGGTTTCCATTTTAAGGATTGGTGGATGTGCATTGCTTGCGAACACACTTGCGCCTTCATTGTAGGTTGGACTGGCTCAACTGAGTGTTCAAATAACAATTAAAAATCAAAATGGGAAGAAATTTTTGAAATAGAGAGCCTCTGGTGAGCCTGAAGAACTTCAAAAGGAAGTCTTTTAAAGTGATAGTTGTCTTCGAGGTGCAGCCAGCCCACCTCTCCTCATGGGGTGGGAGGCTCCCAGCAGTGTGTGTTGGTTGCGGTCTAACACTTTTTTATTGAACTCCCTGTTGTTAAGGCTTCTCTTACCCTTCCTGCACCTAAACTCAGGTTTGCTGGAAGCCAGGTTTCAATTTGAGCAAGGATTATGGAGCACAGCAGCTGCTCTAAGGATATCCTCTACTGCCATTGTCAAGGTGTAGGCAGAAGTAAGTGCCGGAGGGTCAATGGGAAGGCAGGTGATGTTCCTGAAGGCTGTCCCTCAGGGTACAGGCAGCAGGGTCAGCAGTGCTGATGGTGTGGCACCGGGAGGGTGCCAGCTGCCCTCCTGCGCGCAGGGCTTTGGAAGCGATGCTGTTCCCCTCGGAAGACCCTGCGGAGTTTGCAGGCATCTGGCCTGTCCTGGCCTCTTGATGTATGGGAGACTGCTGGAGCAAGATACCATGGGGTTAGCTGTCAGCCCCTAGTTTCTGGTATGCCAGTAACACGCTTGGAGTGTCTTGTTGCATTAAGTGATGAAGTACTGTTAGCGTCAGAAGGAAACAATCTCTTCGATGAACAGCAACTGCCTTGAGCTGTCTGTAGCTAAAAGCAAAACAGTGCTGATCAAACCGAAGTGCCCCAAAGAACCAGCTGAGATGTACTGGTGGTGAGCAGAGATGTCTCTGTTAAAATTTTACATAGTCACAGCTATGCAAGGCCTTGTAGAGTTTGGCTTGGTTCTGCACAATACTTGATTGACTAGAAAGCCCTGGCTTCCAAAAACTTTTTCTCTGGCTTGCTTGGAAACTAAGCGCCTTCTTCCTGATGGAGGGTTTGGCTGTGGTGGCTTACATGTTGCTGCTTTCCAGGAGGGGTAGAATACCTTTCTGAACATACCTTAAGACAAGACAAATATGACTGCACCCTTTTGCCCAGGCTTTGTCTGCTATGAGCACGTCTGGCTTGTGTGCCAGCATTTCCATTTCTCAGGCAGGATCACTTTTAAACTCATTAACAGAACAGGTATATCAAAATGTGAGCTTCATTCTGTGTATTGCGATGCTTGATCTGCTGTGGTACAAGGTGGATCAAAGCTCCGCACAGGCAATGTGAAGAGCCTGTGTTACTGAACAGTCTTCCAGGAAAAATCCAACAGCAAGGACAGACAGAATCTTCTCATTTTGTAAGGCTTAAAAATAGATGTGGAGCCATCTACAGTAGTTTGTGCTCTTACATGCTCTTCCCTCTGTCAAAAACTTCCTAGTGTTGAAGCAATCTTTATCTGTCTTGCTAATAAAGCTCTGAAAATGTCTTTATTCTGGAAGACTTTTGATAGAAGAAGTCTATGCCATAATCCAATGTAAATCCAGGTTGAAATAAGGAATGAATTCTGGTTAAAAAATGGAATGTACAGTTGTTTGCATCCTTATTTCTTTCATTACAAAGTGAAGAAAGTGGAACAACTGCGATGCTTTCTGCTTCAGCAAACTTCTCTTCAACATTGAAATTATTTCTGTTCCCTGGCTGTTCACAACATGTTACTTCAGGTTGTCTGTCTCTTAATTTCATGGTGAAGATGCAAGAATTGGAACTGTAAAACAACTTTGGCTCTCGCCAATGTAGAAGTAGCCTTCCCAAGCTTAGATGCACGTTTTTACAAAGGATTCAAGACAACGCTAAAGATTATATGTATCTAAAAGCAGGCTAGGAAATGCTGAAATAATTTGCATATGGAAATTAAGGTGACCTGTATTCTAGAAGAGGATGAATTTTTTCCTGTGTAAAAGACAGGGTTATTAAAATTAGAACAGTGTAGGACAGCATATGCTGCTGAATTAATATACATATATTACTGCTTCTGCATGACAGAAGTACTTAAAACAAATAGTCCTGGCAATTTGTTGTTTGTTAGAAAAGCTTTACAAAGTATTTATCTTTCTAGAACATACGCTATTGCTAACTAGATATGGATGTTTACAACCCAGAAACACAATCTGCACGCTAAAAATAATGTGTGGAACTCTCAAAATTGGACATTATTAACAGGCAGCCTGATTTATTTTATCATTGCTGTGATTTTATGAAGGTATTTCCTGCGTGTGGAGGCCTGGGAGTCTGCTCCGCAAGTTTGTATTACTATCAAATTATTACAGGCTATTAAAAACACTCATTTGGGAGGATCCATTGACTTTAATGGAGCTGTGCTAACAGCTAAGTGTTCCTGAAAATGCAGGTCTGTGCAGAGACTTCTGTATCTGTTTGTCAGAGAATAAAGCTCATGGAGAAGAAAAGAGGAGTAAAGTGGTATTTTTTTACCTAGCAATCTGTTTCTTGTACCTCTGTCTGGCAAAGGGAAACGCTGCTAACAGATTTTTTTGCAGAATCCTGTCTCATGAGGTATCTTCCACTTTGCACTTAGGAGGCGAGGCACAGAACCATTCTTGCGGTCGTATCTGTTTAACAACACTTCTAATTAAATCTGCAGTCTGCACAGCCTGCTCTTGGGGTTGTGGGTAACCCCATCTGTTGGAGGCACCTCCTTGTTATGCAAGGAATGATCAGCCTCATCTGTCTATTAGAGTGGGTCCTCCACGGAAATTTGGGCTGGATCCAAGGAAAAGATCCGAGCACTCAACGTGAGGGTTAGCGGGGTTTTAGCAGCTGAAGCCCAAAAGTGCAATGCTGATACCACTTGTGTTTCTCCATGGGAGTTTCTTAAGGACACGGAGATCAGCCAGTGTCCTCTAGGATTTCAGTCATGGCAAGCACTGGGTTGTCCAGCATCTGGTGTGTTCCTGCAGCCCTGGCTGGGGGGTTGCTGTCGCTGTCCTCCGATGGGGCCAGATCTTCTGGGAACAAATGTGTAGAATGGAGTTTTAAATGATGACTTTCGCCACCTTTGTTAAAGATGGGTAAAATTCTGCCCGTACCTCTAGCAACAAGGTTATTTGAAGAGCTAAAGACGAACCAAGCTCAGTCCAGACCTCTTCCTTCCAACCAGTCCTTTTGCAGGGCACTTCCCTGGCTGTGCTGGGGAGCAAGCAAGGTAGGGGATCCAGCCTTTCCTCCTCAGTGTCCTTGCCCTCACTGATGGGGCAGCATAATTTGATTTTTTTTGTGCCTCTCCAAATCAACTTGGGCATGTTTAAGTGATTTCTCATTACAAGGGCGGCCTTATGCAAGTGTTGAATGCTACTGGAAATGCAGCTGCTAAGTAGGACCTGACTCCTTGGAGTGAAGGGAAGGAGAAAAATCAGAAGCTGTACTTCTGAAAGCAACTATGTCCATACCATTGATCTTGGTGCTGCAAGGTTCACATTAACGTACAGTCAAAAAAGTCTGTGAGGGTTCTTCTGAACACTGTTTAACGCTGATCTGAACCAGCTTAACCAAATTCAGTAAAGTCTTGGTCATAGTGAAATTGAGGAAGTAAAAATTAGTAGGTAACTATAACAGGGTCTCTTCTGAAAGATGCGACTGCTGGAACTACACCAGTAGACTTGTTCCCTCTTTAGTATTAACCTTGTTGAGGACAGAAACTAGATCTGTGCGTGTCAATTTTCTTTGCTTGATGGGTCTGACTAACCCAAAACCTCTTAATCACATCAGTGTGAAGGAATGCGGTGTAAGTGGTGTCCTCCAATGCAGAACCAGGGCTCTGCTCGCCAGCCCCATAATGGGAATTTGTAATAGTTTAGTCTTCAGTTTGTGGCGGAGGAGGGAGCTGACTTCTTCACACCTTTGTAACTAGTTGCTTGTTTCTAGGAAATGCTTGCTTCTGTGGAGTAACGTGTGCAGTACTTGGATGTTTCTGGAATGATTTAAAACCAATGAAAAATAATTCTTGGGTTTCTGGACTGCTTCTTATTTTGATTAATCCTTTACCTGCAGTACTAAAGATTTTTTTTAAGTATTTAGAAAATAAGTGAAAAACTCACTGAAAATTAGGAGGATGTTAATCTCTTGTATTTGACTATTGCATGAGAACTTACGTGCTGGACAGTGGCCATATACTAGGTTTAAGTGGGAAAATACAACAATTTGTGCTGTAGACAGTTCCTCAGGAAGTAGAGCGTTAACGCTTGCTGCGTATGCTTGCTTTAGGACTAGCTGGGAAAACTTCTGACTCACACTTCAAAGATTGGAAAAATGTTTGTATAAAGTTTTGGACTTGTCCACTCCAGCCTTTTTTTTTTTTTTTTTTTTTTTTTAAACTTCAGTGGAAATTTTTCACTGTCAAAAGCTGAAAAGAGATTAAGCTTTCAGGGTTTTCTGTTCTTGATTTTAATTAAACTGACTTCTGTAGCAACTTCATTGAGAAGCTTGGTGTTGAATGTTTAAAATGACATGTACTTTTACAAGTTTTGCATAGCACAGTTTCTGTGAAACCCTGTGGGAGGAGAGGTAGAATGGGGGAGAGGCAATCTGCAGGACTAGAACCATATGGTTAAAGAGATTGGTGCTTGAATAAGCACACCAGAAAGTTAATGTGGGGATTTTAGAGTATGAGCTGTGAAAACTGGAAACAAGAATGATGTAAGGCTGGGGGGGAGGAGACGGAAAAGTTGCCTGCCTATAACTACATTTGAAGCAGCTTTATTAATCACACTCTGGTGTTCACCTCTACAGCTCCTTTCAGTCTGGAAGCATTGACACAGAATAAAACTGAACAGATTTCTTATGTACCAACTTCAACCTGTAAGTTATTAAGCCCATTGGATATTCATATTTTTAGAAAACTGTTAAATAAGGTGTTGGAACATATTCACAGATATTAAGAGTTCTTACTGCTTGGAACTTGTCATTGGCAGCAGGGATAGGATCCAGGATGTTGCTTTAGAAAGTTTGAGCTTTTATCCCTGAGCCGATAAGGGGAGGAATACCAGTAAATGTCATTCAAGACCTAACGCGGCTCCATCTGGCTGCTGGCGTTGGGTCTCTCAGCCCATGAGCGAGTCCCCTTTGCATTGCTTCTGGCACAAAGTTAATGGGATTTGAGTCCAAGTCAGTAGGTGTCTTGATGGGGTTACCTCTGGAATTGAAGCACAGGTCCTCAAAGCAAAGAAGTTGAGTTGGAGAAAAGTGAGCAGTGCTTGTCATTCGGGAGCTGCTCACCTCGCATGAGCTGTGTGTTAGAGGACCAGGTTGCTTAGCGCTGTATTCACGATGAGTTGAAAGGAGGTTTTGCAACTCACATGGTGGAATTAGTTTTGTTTCTTCTCTTAAGGTATCTTAATTTTTGCCTTGTGAAAACAGGATGAAGAAGTAAAGGTCTGATAGCTTTCCTATGGCCCCCCACCTTTCATCACACCACTTTTCCTATCTGAGTTTCATTTTGGGGCAGCACCTGAGTTTGTTCTGGACACCACTCGTAGCCCAGGCTATGATTCTACACTGAGCTGAGAAGCCCGAAGGTTTGTGTGTCTTAAAAATAGGCAACTCTGACTCTGATCTTTAGGGTTGTGTGGAGAGAAACAAAAGAGAGCCTTTGGTTCCAAAAAACCCCACCAAACCCCCCAAAAACAAGCCTGAGAACTGTTCCAGTTTTTCTCCAAGAGGCAGAAGATGGGAGATTATGCAGATCATGATGCAGAGTATGAAATTCCTGTTTTGATGGTGGCCCTTTTTAGGAGCAGGAACAGCTTTTCTTGTGCTTTCCAGCATATGTTTTCTGCTAAATTACCTTCCACGTTCTTCTTTGGAAGATGGGCTTTGTTTGTTAAGCAAAACGAGACTCCAAATTTGCCTTTTTTTCATAACTGAGCTAACTAGTAAACAAATGGTTCTTACCCATTTGCTATCTTGTTTTAAAGATGGACTTTTCATTTTAACAAGCTTAATGCAAACCTGACCAGAACACCCTTTTTTCTTCTGCTTTTCTTAAACATTTCCATGTCTGGCAGAAGACGAGGGGTCCCAGTTCTGCATTTTCACTACTTGCTCTTTGGTAGCCAAAGGTCTGTACGGTTTCTGGAGGTGACTGCACTGGCTGCTCTGCATACGAAAGGGTATGCCAAGAATGACTGTAAAGGCGGTGAAAGGGAAAGAAAGCCCAATTATAAGCAGGTGAAATGTAGTCATTTGTGGCTTTGATGCCTTTTCATCATCAATTTGCTACACAGTGTGAAGGTGATTCTCCTGCTGGTGTGTACGGGCATTACCCTGAAGTTAGATCAGTGATAAATTAACATTTTGCAGTGTTTGTGGAAACACTTGAAAGAAAGTAACAGATGTAAGGTCTGCACTGGAGACTGGCATCTTAATTTGATGTTTGTGTAGTTTTAGATACACCATGGAAGTTGATGGACTGTTCCTATTATCTTCTTGTCTGACTTCATCAAGCGCTGTCAGAAGCACCAGTGAAAGTTCAAGCTATTGGAATGAATAGTGGGTTTTTTTTTCCTTCTTTATTGAAAAGAAGGTAACTTGTTTCAATTCAAAATATCAACACGGTAAAATCAGTGGTATTTCTCCCCAGTAATGTTAATGTAGGAGATTAAGTTGTCCCTTTACTTACCAGGTAATGTTTATCTGGAAAGCTGTCAATGCCCTATGGTCGGCAAAGGAAAAAATCCCCTTGATGCTCTCAGTAATGTCTCCACACCAGTGAGGATGGATGTGAGCTGATTGTACTGAATTAACGGCATACGACTGAGCGGCGTACTCTTGGCACGGTGCTTGTGGTAAAATACGAGTGGCTATTCTCTGCTAAATTAAGTAATGCAAATTAAGACAGTATTCTACTAAGCTTTCATAGACATTTTTTATGCAGCAGTCCTACTTTCTTGAG
Organism: Egretta garzetta; assembly: GCF_000687185.1. Classification (NCBI taxonomy): domain Eukaryota; kingdom Metazoa; phylum Chordata; class Aves; order Pelecaniformes; family Ardeidae; genus Egretta; species Egretta garzetta. The sequence continues at coordinate 1,762,239 of NW_009260622.1, read as the reverse complement.
GGTGGAGTCTACCTAAATGTGGGTGAACTCTTGAACTCTATTGTTAAATAGTACTACATATCTGGGATGTGAGAAATGAATAGAAGTTGGGTTTGTCCAGTTGAACTGTGTAGATTAGCCTAAGCAAACGCAAGAGGACTGCAAGAGCCAGTGGAAAGCTGAAGCCTACCAGGCAGATATCGGCTGTGCAATCTCTCGTTTTAATCTGTGTTTCTTTAGGTCAGTATTAGCCTGTTCCCCCCAGCCCAAAACAAAAGAAAAAAACCCCAATAAAGAAACAAAACCCTCCCCCCAGCCTCAGTCACACCTTTACTAGAAAACTGACTGAATTTTGTTTTTAAAATACTGGACGAACTGGTGATGTTTTTCATCTGGTTGGTAGCTTTGGAAGTTGTGGCAGAGCAGCGCAGCCCTTGGGTGCAGGACCAGCAGTTTATACCCAGGGTGGTGCCCAGCTACCGATCACAGGCCCCGGGGGCTTTCTGCTGTGACTTGGATCCTTTTGCGCACATGCCTGTGGTAATTCCGGATGTGTTGAAGGTTATGGCTCTGAAGCCAGTGCAGCAAAGTGCTTGAAAAGGGAAATGCATTTTGATGGCTGTGGACTTCTCCCTGCAGCAGCTTTGAGCAGGGTATCAGTCCATCTAGCAGTCCAGGCAAATGACTTCAATTAGTTGGAGCAATCCTGTAAGGCAATGCTGAAGTGCTTGTTACTATGATTTAATGGGCAGTAATTCTGTCACTCTTAACAAAGCACTATGTTTTGGTGAAGTCCAGCTTGCAGTGACTCACTTAGCAGCATTATTTGCTCTTTCATGCAGATTCACTTTGATTTTAAAACTGATCCAAGCTCCAGAGAGACTGGGGGAATGACCTGTGACTGTATAGCTTTGATGTCAGGTTTGAAAGACAAATGGGGAAGGAATGAGATGAGTTTGCCTTGTGTTGGGACAGTGCGACGGACTAACCTTGAGACTTACTTGAGGTGTCTGGAGGGATGGGAGGTAATGTATTTGTTACAGGAAACCTGTGATGCTTTCTGAAGCTTGCAGTTAAATTAATTGGTGCACGGCAAAGAATGACAGCGGGCCAGAAATGGGCAGTTAGACCCATCTGTTAGTTATGGGCTTGCAGGGCATTTGTCATCCTTGGCTCTCCAAGCAGTGCACAACAAGCATCATTAACTGAATTCAAGTGGCAACAGGTACAGCTGAGTTGTTCAAGTCGTACACTGAAGACTGAGAAACTAAAGCCCTTCTCCCAAATCTGGCTTTGGATGCTGGCAGCTTACTGCTGAAGAATTTACTGAAGTAAAGGCCTAATTCATCTGCCCTCTTTTTGTCTCGTTATGTGTAGTCTTAAAATTACAAGTCCAACTCTAAAATACAACTCTTACAAATGATGGTATGCTCTGGGGGGGCTGAAACGATGCCGGTTGCTGGGAGTTTGTGAGCCAGTACAGTTCCTCTCCAAACATGGAGCAAGTCCCATCTGTGCCTCCTGACAGCCGAGTGCAGGAGAGCATCCCCCAGCCACAGCTTTAGCAGGTGAGCTTGTGTTCTTGTTAGAGCTGTGAGTGGCTGTTACCGAGGGTTAGTGCAGCCTCTTTGCATCTGATGCACTAATTAGTGAGCTCTGTGAACTGTTAATGAGCTGTATCAATGCCATTTTCCCCCTATAGCCCATGCAATTAAAGTAACCAAATCGTATACTTAGTGACAAAAAAGAATGATTCCAAACCATAATTTATCGCAGTCATTTCAAGTTATTCAGCAGTTACCTAATTCTAACACAGCACTAAATTGTGTTAATTCACTGGCCTGCACTATTGGCCCGACCCAGCAGGACGGCACATCCGCTGCACTCTGCAGGGCTCAGCCAGCACAAGCTGGCTGCACAAAGTCAGTTTTTAGTCTGCATTGAAGCCTTTACCATTTCTTCTTCCTTTAGTACTTAGAGTAGTTAGATTTTTCTCCTATCCAGTTTTATGCCTGGCATTAACTGTGCCCATATATAAAGCTTAGCAGATGCTCAAGGAACCAAATCAGATACTTAGCTCCAGCCTGACTTTTTTTTTAACTGTCACTAGCAAGAGAGGGTTTCTGCTGGAAATGCTTCTTGGCACTTGGAGGCACTCTCCTCTAATGGCCTTACGCAGCCCAGAATTATAACCTTTTCTCTGTATGGTTTTAAAAAAACCCAAAAAACCAGCAACCCTATACTTTGAAGGCTGTAAGTCCATAAAGAAGGGCCCGAAAGTGGCAGGATATTTCAGGTAATGCTCGCTTTCTAATGGTACTGCATCCAACTCATCACTTCTGCAGGGAGAGTAGACTGGAAGTTGAAATCTTGCTTTTAATGTTTTCTAGGTCCTGAAATTCTAGACAATCATTAGAGAAACTAAAAAAATAGAGTCAAGTTCTATATTGCCCTCGGTCACATCAAACAGCATGACTGCTTATCCCTTACATCTCCTGTGCAGTTTGTTGTACAGTGTAATTTATTTACACATTAGTTTATCAGCAAGTCTGCTGTGAGTCGCGTGTAAGGAGCACCTGCCTATGCAAATTCAAGGCACCATGCACTGAGTAGAGAAGGGAAAGAAATGACTCCTTTGCAAAAGGCTTACGATACTCATGTGGGATAAGCAAGTCCTGAATCCCAGCCTTGCCTTCTTAATGACATTCTGCATTAGCAGCTTGTACTGTTCTGTTCCAGGTGCCAACCTCCTGGGTGTCCCACATTCCTGGAGTGCTTTCCCTGCCCCTTGAGGTCCAGAATGCTGTTTTAGGTGTCCCTCCCAAGTCTGGTGGCTTCTCTGCCCTGTTTGGACTGAACCATAGTGTCCTTCCAAAGCCCTCAAAAGATTTTATGTCAGAGAGACTTCACCGGTAATGTGCTCTGGCCAGGATCTGTAATTAAGATGCCTCTGAACTCCAGACTTCCAGCTGCTGAGTGCATCAACAATTTGAAGGGGCACATTGCTTCTGAACTACTTTATTGACAGTTGCAGTGATTCACTGTAAAGAACTCTCATAAGCTCCCAGGTGTCCCTTTAAATTTAAAAAAAAAAAAAAAAAAATCTTCTACCAGGCTGGAATGTATCAGCAAATCCCTTCTTGTCTTTCAATGAGCCCATTCCATCTTGAAATCTGCCAGAGGTGACCTGTGCCAGCAGCAGCAGCAGCGTTTTTGTTGAGCATTTTTTCCCCTTTGTCTGAAGCAATGACTAATATGTACCAGTTACAAGCAAAGCCTGTAAAACTCTGCTTGTGTTTCCCTGTCAACGTCCGTTGTCGCAGCACATGGTATAGACACAGAATAAAACAAAGGCTCCATTACTAAATTTTTAGGTAATCTTGGGTGAGCCATTTTACTGTCTGTGCTAAGCTTATGCTCCTTACCACCCTGCCATGGCTCAGGCAATGTGCCTGAGATCACAGCACGCAGACTTTCAGTTGCTGAAGGATGTTTTGGCAGTAAGTGAATCTTGTCTGTGGAATGAATCCCATGTAATCATGAAGGACCCAAAAAAAAAAAAAGATTTAGAACAAAGTTGCCTTCTAACTAGTGCGCCAAGTGGGAATGCATCCGTAGGCTCAAATCCATTTGTTTGGTGTTTTAAACTAAGGCTGGAGGAACGGCTCTGAGTTCTGAGCCTGAACCATTAACAAAAATCCCGCTTCTGGTTGATGCAATTCCAGTTGGAAGGGAAGGGGTAGAAAGAAAGAGGTTTTGTAGAGGAAAGACTGATTAAAATACCACATATTTCAGAGCCGTAGGCACCTGTTGTGACTTGCATTAATAAGTGTAAGAGTAGAAGAAGGTGTATCGATGCATAAAGATCTGCCAAGCATTTTTTTGTGCACTGGTCTTATAGCAAGTTCTGGCCAGTGTCAAAGCTGGATTTTGTAACTTGATGAAAAAACTTTGCAATACTGAGCAATATTGTGCATTCTGAACAGGCACAGAGACAAGATTACAGCTTCATTCCCTATTAGCAGCTGTGGATGACTTCGTAGTGTAAAATATTGTTTCTGAAGATGTATACTGAATGAGAGGAAGGAGTGAGGTTTATCTCTCCACAAATGCATTTCTCGGGGGAAGGAGACATCTAGATTATTTTCTTTAGTCCCCCAGAGAAGAAGATAGCTTGGTGTAAACCAGCTTTGATTTATGTAGTCATTATAACCTGATCACAATGAATAATGCAATATCGCTTACTCATAACACACTCGCATTAAATGGGTATTCTGGGAAAGTGAAATTGTCTTGTTGCCAAGTGCAGCGATGTCTTTGCAGACAACATGTGGACAACTTTGCTGCTTATTTTACAAAGCCAGTGAACCAGTCTACATTTCTACACATGTTTAAGTCATGCTAAACACACTTCAGTACAAGCTAGATATGTTTATAGCTATGTGGTTCTTTCTAGTAATCCATCTACTTGTAGTTGTTTTGTACTTATCTTGTGTTACTTCAGAATGTCATAGAGCTGAACGCAGCTGCCAATATGGGGATGAAGTGGGCAAAGGATAAGTCTGGGCTGGAAAAGTAGAGGCAAGTCATAACCTTACGGAAGAAATACGTTGAAATTAAGTACTTCCATTTTTTGAAGTCACGGGAAGATTGTGACGTCTTCGTTAGAGCCACACAGTCCCATTCAAAATGATCCATCATCACACCTGCTGATACCTAGACCTCTTCACTAGGAAACAGTCCTCCAGTTTTTCATGAAGAAACAGCTACCTAATAGAGATCTACTGCTCCAGACATGTCTGAGGAGTGAATAGAATGAAACGAATGAGCTGCAGTCTGCCTTTGTTGGCAATATTTCATTTTTCTAGAGGCAAAGCAAAATTCTAGACCCAGTCTCCACACAGATTTCCTTCAGGCTAAGAATTCTATTTCAGGGCTCTTTACAACCTATTGAATCAAAGTGACATATTAAGGCTTTTTTTTAAATAGAAGAATTAAGATCCAAACACTTAGGACTAGCTGGCTGGTCTCCTGTGTGAGCAACTCCCTGTTGGAAGGGACCTGGAATTCCAGTCCGCTGGAGACTCCTGCCAAAGCTCAGCAAAAATGCTCAAATAATTTTCTGTATGCAACTGAGGTACTTCAGTGGGTGTTCTGTCTACTGGCCTTGGATAAAGTGGCAGCATTTTTTTCCCCACTAAAAAAAAAAAAAGAGTTTAGAACATACTGCGAGAATTATTTTGCGCTATTGTGCTGTGCCTTTACTAGATTATCTGTTTCTAGAGGTTATCAGAGTTGCAAAAGACAAGTTCCTGGCAGTAGCCCAGGCTTTCTGGTAAGCAGCCCAAGGTGCAGCATAGTACTTTCTGCTACTGCTTTTAAAACAGCAAAGTTTGTGTTTATTTGACAGCAAGTTCAGTGTCCTTGTAAATACAGCTCATTGGAATTCTTTGTTTTAGGGCAGAGAGCAGAAAAACATGACACAGGAATAAAATAGGGCAGCTTTCCCTGAAGGTTCACTTGTTTGCAAAGGAGAAATTTGCCAGATGAGATTTTGTGCTGCTGTCTCTGACCTCGAGGTCCCTCTTAAATAATAAACAAATAAGAGGTGGGATTGTTCGGTCCTGAAGTAAAACAGGCTTGCTTTGCCGTAGTGTAGTGGAAGCCACATATCTTAGTTTTAACACCAGCCAGTTTTAACCCCCCTGCCCCAAGATACGAAAAATAGCCTCCCTCCTCCAATTTCTAAATATTTGGCAATTGGATCAGTCGCTGAACAGAAGTATTGAGGGGTGGGCTAAACTTGCTTTGGACTGAAATGCAAATTGTAGCTTCTAAATTCAAATGTTTGTTTCTTGTGTGGAACAGTTTGTGCTTCACGTATAAAGCACTCAAAAATCTAGCTCTTGGTTATCTTGCTTTCCTGCTCAGCTGGGAGGTGGTTAAGCCTGACAGGTCTCCCTCCCCACATCCATTTCCAGGACAGTCCAGGGGTTTGGGTCATCACATAGGACAGCAAGCCTCCGGCTTCAGTTTCCCTCTCTGCATGAGAGTATTCTCAAACCACAACTGAAGCGTGAAACCCAGGAAAGTCAAAAGAAATTTTTCCACTTTACTCAGCCAGATGCTGGCTAGTTCCAGCTGAGGCTAATAGCTCCTTTGCTTGACAGTGTATTTCCAGCATCAGAAGGAGCATTGGAATGGCTGAGCAATCCTGCCTGGTTTCAAAGGGACAGTGCTGAGAGGCAGGAATCCAAATACTCAGATTGCATCATTCCTTTGAAGTCACTCCTTCTTTAACTTCAGTTGTAGTAATGATTTATATCAGCTGATCTTTAGAGCCAAGAATAGAACTGTTTTGACATGACCTTGGACATGCACATTGGATCACCTAGCTGGCTTTCGGATGATTCACTTCATAAACAGTCACGTTATTTCCCTCAGGTTTTACGTTGTTACCTGCTCGATGGGCTGTTAGAAGCTGTAATGTTCAAGAGAGACCATAGGAAGTAGATGCTAATTTTTGATACTTGAATTAAATTTTGAGTTAGGCTTTCTCGGAAGATCTCACAGCGTGAGCTTTGTAAGTTTTAGGTGTTATGCAAATGACAGCTATTACTGTTCTCTCTCAGCACATCAGATCCTGATTTGCTGTTTGGATTATCTAATCACTGTCAGCCCAAGTGTTTGGAGTGGAAGTAATTACAGCAGTACTTTCAACTAATTCCTATTCATGGAGTCGTAGTGAAAATGTTGATTTGAGGGATAAGTGAGCTAAGTATTCATGACGGGATAGGCACCTAAGAGCATTCAGGGCTGGTTCTTGTTGCTACTGTCAAAACAGCTGTAACAACGTAAACAGTTCACGTGCCGACTTCAACTTGAAGAAATACTGACAAGTCTCGGACATGTACTAGATCATGATGGCATCAAAGACTTAATTACTTGCTCCGTATTGTAGTTCATAACAGGGTCTATGATTAGCTCTCTCTCTTGGGCACCACATCATCTCTTCTGCGTGTTGACTGTGTTGAAGGGCTTTCAGCGCTCCTAGGCAGATGCTGCCAAATTGGTTATTCATAGAATCATAGAACGGTTTGGGATGGAAGGACCTTTAAAGGTCATCTAGTCCACCCCCCTTTTTTTATTGCTTTATTGCTAGAGGTTTAGAGTATCATGTAGTTTATGTTCAGTTAAGATGGTGCTGGATGTTCACCTGTGAGATGTACGTGTCATGGGAGCACAGAAATGTGACTGTGATAATAGTACCCATTGTTGATCACTCCATTGTCTCATTTTTGAAGGCTCTAAGCAGGTTTCAAATGAGAGGATGTATCTTCTTTTTTAAATTTGTTTATGTAAGCTCAGCAGAGAGGAGTTAACCATCAGATCACTAACGTTAATGGGATTCCGAACTGTATATTCAGGCAAAAAAAAAGTTCATCGTCTCTAATCAAAACAAAATACTTTATTCTACTTTAACCTACTGCTGCAGTAGAATTTTTCTGCCTAGAGGCTCCCTAAGAGGAGAGAGCTGACTGGCTCCTATAGAAGGAGGAGGAAGCTCAGGGGAGGGACCTTCCTGACCTGACTTTCCTCCAGTTTGCTCAAGTTAGCATCATGAATACCATTTGTTCTTCATAGGTGTAGTTACTTGGGTCGCGATGATGTTGTCCTGAGGCACTGGCATAATGTATTCCAACCCTGGGACCCTTTTGTTAGAGAGTTGTTGTAATACGGGAGTGGAACCAAAACTCAAAGACCAATATTTATATTGAAGGCTGATTTGGCTGTTGCATCCTTGGAGGTACTTACATGTAACAGTTTGGTGTTTCATCCCCCCGCCTCCAGCTGTGCCCCAATTCTGATCTAAATCTAAGAATTAGTCTTGGATTAGTTATTGTTGAACTGCAGTAATAAATTCCAGTAGCACCAACTTATAGCCATCTACCATGCTTGACTGGAGTTGATTGTTAATAGTGCTTATGCTTCTAGTGGCATTTGGAAGGGCGATAACCATCCTGGATCTGTGCCCAGCTGGAGACAGAGCAAAACTTTATTTGCTTATTTGTATTAGAATGGTACTTTCCTGTTCTGCCCCTAATTCTGTGTGCTGCTGAGCTTGCTGTTGCAGCTGCAGCTTGGAGAGGCTTGCTGACCCAGAGAGGTGCTTCTGAGTGCAAATGGTCTGAGTAGAACATCATCATGTTGTAGTTGTCCTCGTGTGGGTTGTGTAATGGCAAAGGCATTACTGAAGGATTCTGTTCTCTTCTATGGACTTCTAATTGCTAAAGTTAAAACTATTGGTTTTTGAAAAGCAAAAGGGCTGAATACTCAAACTTTTGACAATCTCTTTTGGGTGTGGTTTTGGAGAGTTTTTCTTGTCAAGTGGGATGAGGTTATCTGGGCCCAGCAAACAAGATTCTCAGAAGGCAAGTGTAGAAAGTCTCATCCAGTAGAAGTGGGTGCATATCTGAATTGCTTTTTTGGTGGTAAGCTCTCATTTTGGTCAGTGTCTAGTAATTATTGAACAATTCAATTCAAACCCTTGCATTAAACAGAACAGGTTGAGTGGCCAATAAGCTGGAAAATTGGAAGAAAATCTTAATAGGTTCAGCTGGTGCCTGGCATCAGAGCTGCCTGTCCATATGCTAAATGCTTCTGCAGCCAAGTGGGCCAGGAGTATGAGTGCCCACATGCGAGGCAGAATAATAAGGCTGGGGGGAATAACAAGGTTCCCTGAACATCTTTGTAGAAGCAGTTAAAAGCCGGTGAAAGAAGCACAGCTAGTCAACCAACAGTCCTTTTTGGACACAGAAATAAAGTTATAGATACTTTTCATGGGCATAATTGGTTTGTGCTGAATACATTGGTTAGAAACCCATCAGAGGGTCAAAGGATGGAGTCGCCTTGTCTGCTGGTTACCTGTTGGGTGCTGGCCTAGCTGGGGGCAGTGAGATGTTTTGCTGGGTCTCCATCGCTTATTTGCACTGTGTCGGAGTTCTGTGAGAGCTGTGAACTACTTGATAATGGCTGATCTGACTTTCTTCTTTGAAATCACACTAATTTTAGTGGTGGTTTTGTTTTATTTCTAACTCACCAGGTGATTAAAAGTAGGCTGTGAACAGTTGGCAAGGCTTATAATTCTTTCCTTCTACACAGCCAGGATCTTAGCTAATCTATGGTTTTGAATGTAAAAGGATGGTAGAAAGTGCACCACCATTAAAGAATAGGTGGGAAGATTGCAAGAAATGGTGGCAGAAGTCTGAGAGATGAAGTGGCTTAATGCTGTAGATGGAAAGGTAGGTTTGAACCACTCTGCACAGGCAGGATCTGCCCCAGGTGACTTGAATTTAAATTCAACTGGACCTTGAAAGCAAAATGTCAGTCGTCAGAATGGTCCTGGGTTCTACAGTTAAATGATCGTTTTCATTACCTGGTAATTCAGTTCCTTCTCCCTTATGTATCCTCATTCACCCTTATACATAGAACACATGCTTACAGTTTTATCTCTCATACTTGTGTGATGGAAGATCCATTCCCACCTGTCTGCTCAAGCTTGCTTTATGTCTATCTTAAGCATGCAAGACTAGAACCAGTAACAAATCTACATGGAAAAGTGTGTCACTTTATTTTTGAAAAGCTGTTTCCTAGAAAGTCCTGCATTTGCAAGCATAATTTCAGCTCTTTCTTCCTAGCACCTTTCATGCAAGCATGCACTGTCTTCATAAGAATTTCTGATTGTATCATAATTCAGAAGAAATAGGATGTAACTATCTGTTAGCTTGATTTTATGTTTTGTCTAAGCTACCGAGAGTCATTAATTGTAGCTCCAGAGCAACAGCTGATTTATGTGTTTAACTTCTCTGCAAATATTAGTGATATTCAAGTCATTGGGGATGCCAAGTTTACTCTCTTGTGTTTCTAGATTTACCAGAGATGCTGGTTAGTATTCAAAAAGGCTTCAAGCAAAGGGCCAAAGAGGCTGGAGAAATTCTCAGATGAACGAGCTGCTTACTTTAGATGCTATCACAAGGTAAGACTTGGTAATATGGTCGTTTCTCAAACTTTTTTTTTTTTATGTACAATAAAGAATAAAACCTGAAGTTGCCATGTATTAATTGGCCTGAAAATTGGAACTTTTAAACTTTTTTTTTTACTATCAAGGTCCTAAACCCACTTGTACGTTCCTTCATTCACTGAAGTAGAGGCAAAGTAAGTGTTCTATTTTCTGCTTTGTAGCAAACATCTTGCTAAGCTAATGGAAAATTACTTTATTTTTAGAGAAGATGTCTCTTTCTTTCCTCAACTCTTTAAAATCAGATCTGAAATACTTTGCAATGGCTACTGCTCTTCATAATTACAGTAACAACCACCCAAGTTAACATGGGAATTCAAAAATCTGGGTACTTAGAGGTTCCCATTTTACTAGGATCTTGCATCTGTGGGAAGACAGTAGACAGCTACAGAAATGAAGGGCAATGTGCAAATTTTTCATGCAAGGGTGATGTGAAAACCTTTGCTAAATTCACTGGTATTAAAAAAAAATGAAGTTTTTCCCCTCTAATCACTTCTCTGGAGTTATGTCCACATTTCATATTCATCTGAGGATTTACATGTGTAATTCTCCTGGGCATGGAGATGAAAATAAGAAACTCTTTAATTTATAATCATTGTTGGCAAAAGCTTAATATATTAGAAGATTGGGAATTATGTACATAAATTCCTAGGAGTTGGCGAGCACAGCTCAGCTTGAGGGTGATCTGCATTTACTCACTTTGACACACATTTAGAAGGAAATCTTGAGGGAACACTGAATCTGAATTCTGACTTGTCTGTCTACACGCCACCTAAGTTGTAATTGATTGGTCATAAAACCTGTGGCTATTTGTAATAAGTCATCCCAGAAATAGTTCCTTCAAATTTATATTAAGGGACTTCCAAAAGTAATAAGAAGTGCTTTTTTTTTTTTTTAATCTGATGTGTGTGAGGGTTGCACAGTGTGTATAAGACAATTTCCAGCTTGTGTGAAATGTTGCATTTATATTATTATGGCTCTGTCAATTATTGATGCAAATCTGTGTTTCTTCCATTGTATTAATGCAATATATCAGCAGCACATGCTGACTTGAAGTTCAGATTAGGTAATAGATATGAATTCCATGAGGAATCTAAATAAGGCTGGATTTTTTTCCTCTTCTTTCAAGCAAATCTGTAGGTTAGCACTTATTTGTTGTGTATGAAACCTAACAGCAGTTGACTACATCTGGATCTGCAGACTAAAGTCGCCCTATCTCTGAGGCATGTTCGGCTTTAAGTCAAGTTTAGTTTATTGTTAACAGTTACTTAATATTAAACTGTTGCTTCTTCCATAAATTTAGTATTTGGATTTCTCTGGTAGCTTATTTGACAGGCATAAATGATGGTCAAACTCCACAATCAGTCACTTTTGGAGGAGTAAAACCTGAATGCAGGTACTTGAATGTAGTGTGCACTCCTGACAGCACTGGCTCCAGCTGGAGTGATAGATTATATCCTAAGTCTCCTTTTCAGGAATTGGAGGGTGGTGTCTTGGGGTCTGTGTCTTACGCTGAGTACACCTGAAATAGTTGGTCTGAGCTTCTATGTTCTTATGGTGTCTTGGAGCTGCTGAGCCGTAGAGCCAGCTCCCATGCCCTGAGCCCTTCTCCTAAGCTTCCGTCTGCTTCAGGTCCCAGGTATGTAGACCCAAATTATGCGATGCATTGCTGAGACTTCTGCCAGAAAGCCTGTAGTCCTCCTGTATAAAATGGAGAGATCTCTCTTCCTGGCATCACGTCAACCTGGATGCTGTGGCCGAGCTTGCTGAGAGCCATGGGGGTGCAGATGGGCTGGAGGACCAGGCAGTGATCTCACTGCCGTTTGTGGGAGCTACCCTGGGAACGTTGTCGTCAGTATTTTTTCTCCACGTTTGCTATCCTGGGAACGTTGCCGTCAGCACTTTTTCTCCACATTTATCACTCCCCTTTGCCACTCTAATGATGCAGTGCTAACTAAGTAGAGCAGTCTAAGTGTGATTGCCCAGGACAGTACGTTGTCACTTACGTGGTGTTGCTATTTGGCAGTGGGGCTCTGCCGTGTCCCCGTTTTTTCACTGTGGTGGTAAATGAGGCTGTCTTCTAATTCTAGAGCCATTGGCTATACAAGTTGACAGGTCCTGTTTACTGTTAATGAACCTCACTGAAAGGAAGCTAATGAATATTAAATGACATTTCCTGCTAAAATGTGTTAACGTACAAAGAGCACAGGTGGATAAAAATGAGTTTCTTTTTCAAACAAGCTTTGTGAATGTGTGAGATTCTAAAGTGGTGAATGCAGCTTCTAACATTAATAAATATGAGGTGATGGAAAAGGCGAACGTCACTGTACTGCCCTATATATAGTTGAACTGATTCTTATAAAAAGCATAGTTAATTATTAATAAAAAAATACAACAAACAATATTGCAGTCTTCAACGAACACTACCTGTCACTTGGTTTTGATGTATAATATTAAGGGGACTTTGGTACTCAAGGCATCATCCAGCAGTCTAGGATAGCCATTGCTGTTGTCTCGAGGTACATTTGGTCAGCAAGAGCCGCTGTTGTGATAACAGCTTGATGGCACGCAGATGCTTTTCTGTGCCTATTCTAATTCTGTCGCTCCTGGACAGAAGGCTGCTTCTCGCTGCCTCTGACAATAAAGTTAATCCTGCAAGTGAGAAGCCCAGCCAGCCCTGTTAACATGTCAAGTGTCACTGTGTCGTAAGCTTGTGCTAATGAATCTCAGGACGAATGCGGTTCAGTCTGATGGTAGAGGAAAACCTCACTTACAGATTACCAGTGTTTCAGAAATGTGGTTATTCACTTCCTACCTGGGTTCTGAAGTGTTTCTCAAATGCTGTTGAAAGCAGCATCAAATCTAGAAAATTGAGGAGCCCCCACTCACCTCATCAATCTCGGGGAAGGTTTAATCCATCATAAAACTGTAAAGGGTAGAGAAAGAAAAATGATGAATGGAGCTAATTTTTCAATAGCACCTGCCTCCTTCACTGAAGTGTTAAATTGTTTCGTTTTGCTGCTTTTTTTTCTGTGATGAATTAAAGTGCAAATAATTCTTCAATTTATTAGCGGAAAGAGTCTCTCCAGAGCATTTGTTCTGTTGGTACCATGGTGGCACCAGTCACTGAAGCTGAGTTGCTGTGGACTGAGACCATCAACATCTCTCCCTCCTATGAGGAAAGGCTGAGGGAGCTGGGTTTGTTCAGCCTGGAGAAGAGAAGACTGAGAGGGGATCTCATCAACACATACAAATATCTTAAGGGTGGAAGTCATGAGGATAGAGCCAGACTCTTCTCAGTGGTGCCCGGTGAGAGGACAAGGGGCAATGGGCACACACTGAAGCATAAGAGCTTTCAGTTGAACGTGAGGAAGAACTTCTTTCCTTTGAGGGTGATGGAGCACTGGAACAGGCTGCCCAAGGGGGTTGTGGAGTCGTCGTCTTTGGAGATATTCAAACCGTCCTGGGACAGTGTCCTGTGCAACCTGCTCTGGGTGAGCCTGCTTGAGCAGGCGTTGGACTGGATGATCTCCAAAGGTCCCTTCCAACCCCTGCTCTTCTGGGATTCTGTGAACATCTTCTTGGTACCTTTACCCAGTCAAGGTCTCTCCTTTATCAGTTGGAAGTCTGGGCCACAAGCAGTGTTTCCGAAGTGTCTCAGTGGCATTTCTGTCATATTGGGGGGTTCAGTTTGTTCCCATTTGAATGCCTGATGTATCTGTCCTCTTCTGCAGCCCTGCACCAGGTCCTTGCCACTCAAGGTTTAAAACAACAAAAGAAATAAGTACTTTTTTGTTTATATATATATAATACTGACCTTTAAATACTTTCTAATCTTGTTCTATTTTTTTTTTAAACATGGAAAGGTCAAAGTGTCCTAAAAACACAGGTCATCTGAGAACAGTCATCTGTAGCTTATGAAGTGAACTGGCAATATACACACAAACTGCCCACTTAATTCATTTGGTCCCACAAGGGAGAGAAAATAACTGGGATCCAGGCTACAGCATCTACGCAGAGTTGCCTTTCAGGTAGCTGTCTAGTTTTCACTTGGTAAATGTAGATAATCAACCACAATTTACCATATGCTTTAACAAAATAATATTGGAGGAAGGAAGAAATTATTATTTCTCCAAGTGACTTTTGACTTTGCAGTATGCCAGAAGAATCCTTAATATTCCAATGCAAACCCAACTAATTGCATACTGCTGACAGGAATGTACTGATTCCTCGAGGGGATTTAAGTTTTAATCCGATTGTATTAATCTTGCCTTGAAACAGCAGAAGTAATTTAAACAGTCTTTCTGTCTAGTTATGGAATAATCCATTTGGAAAATTGAATTGTGTAATTTGTAATTGTTTTCCAGGCTTGCTAATGCAAAACTGTATCAGTAGCAAATTAAATGTTTAAAGTATGACCACTCTGCTAATAACTGGCTGTTAAACATTTATTTTAATGAATACTATCACTTACTATGAATGAAATGTCTAGTTTGAGGCTTAAAAAGAATTAAAGTAACGTGTCAGGATATTTTGGTACCTTCACTATAATGCCGTGTCGCTGCCAGTCTGTGGGGCAGGTGTGTCTCCTTCCGTATGGAAGGATGTATTTCGTGCATGACTCTTCTGATCCTGTGAGCGAAGGAGCAGCCTCTGAGAGTGATGGTAAAAGCCAGATCTCTAAATCTGATAGTTGTTCCTGGCTTTAATTTCTTGGAATAAGCCGGTGTTGGACTACAGCAGGGTTATGGCCAGTGCATGCAATTCTGTAGGCGAGCAAGTGAAAACTAGCAGCTGATGAATTTTCCCACTGAAGAAAGGGAGATAGGGGCATGGCCATAGATTTTATTAGTATTTATTTATATTTTTTAATAAATATTAAAAAAACTATGTAACATCTCAGTATGTTATGTATACTTAGTAAGTTAGATACATACAGGCAAACCTTATAAGCAGGACTGGGCTGGAGTTGCAGCAGCATTTTCCATTAAATGTTCCCCTGGCGTGTCCTGGCAAGCATTCCACCTGTACTCATCTTGGGGGGAGTTTGCAGGAAGCCAAGACAGAAGCATAAAGTCCTTATTTAAGGTTAAAGCACAAGATACTTGGAAACCATGGAATGTGGCGGTTGTGTAGGCAATAAATACAGTCCCTTGTGTGGTGCTTAGAAAGGCTACCTATATCTGAGAATTAGGTACTAAATCAAACAGCACTTTGAATACTAAAGATCATTTTTAGTAATCTGTGTGTTTGGCATGTTTTTGAAGGGAATGGGAAAGATGGAAGGATTTTTGCGAGTTACCTGGTCAGGGTGCAGCTCTGTCTGCTTGTGCTGTTGGTTGGGAAATGAATGATTAATCCCTGTTCCTGATTCAGAACTCTCTTACCACACAGCTCTGCAAATGTTTTAGTTTTTAATGTAATGAAATGTACTTCAATTACATGGATTGTCATCTTAACATGAAGGAGGCTTCAGAGTAAAGGGGAGAAGTATGCAAAGGGAGGTCTTTAACCCCTAAGAAAATATCATTCTTCTTGTGATTTCTCTGTTAATACTGTCTTAGGTCTGATATTTGTGGGTTACCCGCCTTTTTAGAATTAAGATTATAAATGTACATTACGTATTAATCTTGGACAAATCAAGCATACATGAATTAAACTAATCATGAAAACACTGTTTTGCAAGAGCCTGGCAGGAGGAGAGTTATTTAAAAAACGCAAAAAAAAAAAAACCCAAAACAAAAAACTCCAGGCTCAAATATTTGCAGGTGTTTGGTGTCTGCTCCTGACTCCTTTCCAAAAGCGTGGTAGAGGGGATGTTAGCAGCCTGCCACTTCTTCAGTGTGAATTCGGTGCATATGTGCCAGACAATTTGAACCATCTGTTGTGTAAGGGTGAGCAACAGGAAGGCTATTTAGGCACCTGGGATAACGATGGCGTTTTGAAGCACCTTGCCGGGTGACACAGCGGGTCAGATACCAAGTGATCTTCAGACAGCTTCTCCCCCAGGAGTGCAGGTGCGCTGTTGAGCCTTGGCAGTGGGCAGAGCTTCTTGGCTAAAGCTGGGTCTTGCCAGGAGGGGCTGTTACCCTCCTGGAGTACCTCTGAACCTCTGAAAGGCGAAGGCAACTTCAACGGCTCAGTCCCAAAAGGGAGGACAGGTCAGCTGCTTATTGAGTGTATTTCTGCCAGATGTTAAAATGAGGTGCCACAAGGTTGTATCCAGGACAGAGGCACGCATGAGCTAAAAGACTCAATGCAAGTGATTCTTCTGCATGCTGTCACTTGTGCCACTGACTTCAGAGTCCCAGAGTGCCAGATTTTGTCCATCTGTCATTCTCCCTATGTCTGTTAGGTCTGACACCAAAGAAAAGCTTAGTCTGAAAGCTGCTGGGAAGTGGCTAGAGCGTGTGCATATTACAGTAGTAGACCTTTGGACCTGGGTCAGAGGTCGGAACTGGGGGCTACCTGCCTGTCACCCTTCAAAGGGAGATGCTTTGGTGTCAGCTTGTGCAGCTCAACAGAAGCAAATGCCATCAGGAAATCTTCAGAAGCGTGGGAAGGCTTTCAGACCATGCTCTGTGAAATGCCATTATACAAAAGCTCTCAAGCAGTCAATGCAGCACAAAATAACCCAGGAGCTGCCAAATGTTGTAGCTAGCACTTTGCCAAATATAAATACCTTTTTTTTTTTTCCCCAGTTCAGAGCTAAAACATAAATTACAAAGGATTTGATGATCGGTGAAATTAATGACACAATACTATTGATTCTAGTATTTATTCAAGATACCACCCAAGGGGTGAAATCGCCTGCAATTTTATTTGACCAGGCTGTGAGCCAGGGCTCTTGGAGTGGTTTTGGTACATGGCTGCAGTGCCTTGCAGTCTGCATTCACACAGAGCACAAGGTGATTCCTGGAAGCACCTGACGCTGCTGCAGTGTGCGGACTTACGTTGGGTCCCCGTCCTGTCCCTTCTTCCAGCATGTAGCACTCAGAAGTAGAGGCAAAGTGATGAGGAAGGGGCTTAGGATAGAGCTTTGTAAACACACTAAAAAAATAATCCTCATATCATTAAGTTGTTCATGTTCACCCATCTCTGTACCCCTTTTTCCTCCCTTCCATGTACACCCACCCTGCAGACCCCGGGCAAAGCCCATCAGTCCGAGTTGCCCTTGCACTAACACCCAGGTCAGTGGCACGCTTGTGTGCTCTCTATCTTCATCTCTGCTCTTATGTTGACTTGGGGAGAGTTTTTGCTTAGAGAGATGAATTAACCGCTGGTTGATACCCCAGAAGAGCAAAACAGACCACTGAATACTGCAAAGGCAACAGATAAGAGATAAATAATATCTTGGATAATCTGCATTGTCATCTTCATAAGACAGTAGGCTTGGAGGGAGTACAGTAATAAAAAGCAAATGTAGGAGAAGGCATATTCAAATGAAAACAAATTTTTCTGTTCAGAAGGATGAACTTTGGGATTTCAAGCATGAGCTGATTCTTTTAAAATCTCTATTGGAATATATTACTCTGCATTTGAGATTACAAAGAAGTACTTTACTGCAGTAACTAACTGGCTTTTGAGAGGAACTTATGATAAGAAGGAAAAAATTATTGCTATTCTCAGCTCCAAACCAATGATACCATTATATTCATGCTTTTTTCATATTTAGTTGTTTCTAAAGGGGAATGCAGGAGTTCTGCTGTCATGAGTTCAAGTCACCCAGCCACCATACTTCTGGACACCTTGAGTTTTGCACAGCTCCCTAATGGTGCACTGAAGTGGCTGTAGCCTGAAGTGTCTGTCCTCGCTCAGGGGGGAGAAGTGGTGAGATTGCTGTGCTGGGCCATAGGATGGAGGAGGAGCTGTAGTGTAACTTTTGGTGAAACTCTTCTTGACTGGGAGATCTAAAGAAAGAAAATTCTTGGTTGTAAGGCATGTCCGTGGCTTCTGTCCTACTCTAGGTGCTGGGTAAATCTTGTGGGAATGACCAACTGCTGCTGATATGAAGCCCTAGACTGGAGGGAGACCACAGGTATCTGAGATATTGGCAGGAGCAAATCTCAGTCCTGGTGGCTGGGTTCAGAGATGATGCAGTCCTAGAGCTGCAATGTGGATATGACACCTAAGGGACAGAGTGCAAGGCTGGAAGCCTGTGGGGGGATAGGGGTGAGCTGGAGTGCAGAGACTGGAAAGTACAGGATGTCTCTACTAGTACAGAAATGAGAGGAAATGGGTGATGGATACTCTGTGCCAGGGATGCAGAAGCTGCATGAGCTCATGTAGGGAGATTGGGCAATAGTTGCAGTTTGCAGCCCTAACGACAGTAAAACAGGGCAGCTTGGGGGGTAAAGTGTGGTCTTAGGGATGCTGGCAGTGACAAAGATCAGATGCACAAGGTTGGAGTCATAGTGTAAGAAACAGTGATCAGAAATGTCTCTCCTTTAGGTAGGCAGACAAAGCTAATGTTTGAACCTTGTCCTTCTCGTGTTCCCAGCAGCGTTGTGAACATCTGGCCTGGAGGCGCATGACTCGGTCTGAACTCAGACTCGTTAGTGATACTAGTTGGGTTGGTCGGTTGTGATTTCTTTCCCAGCCCTGTGCAGTAGCTAGCAGCCTCCCACACGGACAAGTGTCCCTTGCGTCCCATCCTAGGAAGCAGGGTGTCTCCTTGCCAGGGGCAGAGGCAGCACATGCTGCCCATCACCAGGGGCTGGCGGGGGGCACGGGCTGACCGGTTGGTACTTCTGAGCCTCCCAACTGCTGAAAGCGCAGAGGCAGTGTGCTGTTCCCTGGCTAGTATAAACCTTTCCTGATCTCACCGAGCCCTGTCACAGCATCCACAGGGTTCACCAGGCTAGAGACTATTATTGGGCTATCCAGCAGTAGGTGTGCAATGTGCCTGATTTTAAGAAATAAGCTTTCCATTAGGGCAAATCCTAGATAGCTGAATGATTCATTACCAAAATGTATGGCTGCATTCTGCTTCTGCTAACTTTTCTACTCATAGGGACAAGACTTCATTAGCACGTTCACTTGCAGAAAATGTAAATGTGCTCAGTATAAATGTCAGGGGGGTTGCTGTCCTGAATGAAAAAGTCGAGCTCTTTTTTTCCTCTTGCATTAGAATCCTTTCTTGGCATATGAGAAAAATATATGAGAGCTGAACTTGGCAGCTGGCAATTTGTGCTTGACCTGTCATGTGCTGAGCACGATGGGAATAGGTTCTGACAGATTTGTCATATTTAACAATGAGTTTGTCGGTGCCTTGTTAGCACTGGGGGATGTACTTCCATCGCAGAATTTCCTGGAAGAGTAAAAAAATGCTCATGCAAAATTAAGCACAGTTAGGAAGTCTCAGTTTTGACACTTCTCAAAATCTTGAACCTGGAGGCTATGAAAACCTGAGTTCTAAATTTGGCAGCTATGCAGATGGTTTGGTGTGTTCCCCGTGGGATGTTCCTTCCAATATTTCCTTCTGCTACTGCCCCTAGAGTGAGTTTCTGGACATTGGAGGTGTTGCTTATTTTTATTTTGGGGGGACATTGCCCACCAACTGCTCTTTGTTCCTTCCATTCCCAGCAAGATTACCTTTTCAGGGGTCTTGCTTCTTGCTTGAGAATGTGATTTTGGCTGGCTGTTCTCCCCTGCTGGAAGGAACAGGCAATAGATTGCCTCCGAGAAGAGAGTGAGTTAGGATGAAGGGCCAGAGAGATGGGTGGGTGTGCTGGTGAGCCCAAGATGCTCTGGAGCAGTGGTTTCTCTTGCTGGGCCCTACACCACTGATAACACTTTAGACGTCCAGAGCCTTATCTATTGCTGCATTTTTTTGTTTAGAGTCGACACAGGTTGATATGAGACTATTCCACAGGACTAATGAGACCAAAGTAGTGAAGCTGTTAGGCTGTACAGCTTTGGGAACATTTCTGTTAAATTCCTTCTCTTTCTCTCTCTCTCTTCAACCCCAACCATGTAAAAGAATCAGTGAAATGTTTTCTCATAATGAATATTTAAATATAACTTCCTGATTCCCTGTCTAGGTGTTAACCTTTATATTAAAAGGAATTTAAATAATGAAGAATTCCTCCTCAGTCAAATTTAGGAGTGTTACTTATGGCTGTGAGGGTGAAAAGTGGATGTTAGAAATATGAAGCAACTGTAGTATGTATTTAGTAAAGCTGTATACAAGGAAACAGATACATCTTTATTTTTTTGGCATGAAAGCTATTTTTTCCAATCCATTTTTGGCAACCAAGCAACAGAAATCTGTGTTGGTAAGTCTGTGAATCTTTAAAGCTAAAAAGCTTTCTAATAACTAAAACTGTATTTTTTTTTTTTTTTTTTTTTGGTAAGTGGACCATGCTAACAAATCCTCAACTTTCTGTCAAAAAGTAATTTAGAGAGCAGCTTTTCACCATTCTTACAGTTTTGTCCTCCACAGCGAAAGCTGTACTGGAACTGGACTTGCTCCTCCAGATGGGTGAATCCTTTAGATTTTTATCTTCACCTCTCTTTGCTTCTGCTACATCAGGTTGGTCTTTCTCATGTCCTTCACGTAAATATTTCTCAAACTGGAGCGAGCTTTGATTCTAGCTTCCCCTTGGCTAAAATCCTGTTCAGATGGTGCTGCACTGAAGCTCACGTACAGATGAGAGAACTGGAGGACATGGATGCTTTACCATCCAGGGTCTTCAAGTTGATTGTCTAAGGTGATTTATGTCAAGGCTGCATTTCTTTAAGAGCAATCATAAGCATGTTCGTGCTCTCGCTCCTTTTCTCTGTCCTTTGAAACATAATATAATTCTTTTCTCTCCCTCTCTATCAATAAGGGATATATATCTTTTCAAGCTCCTAATTAAAACTCCAAGTTGTGCTTTTTCAGGTCACAGAGCTCAATAATGTGAAGAATATATTACGAATGCCAAAAAGCACAAAGAAGCATGCTGTTGGGATTTATTTTAATGATGACACATCAAAAACCTTTGCTTGTGAGTCAGGTGGGTAAAATGGCAACGCACATTAGAAAACATAAGAGCATTAATTGTGAAATTATGGATGTATTATACCTACACACAGATGTTCTGGGCTTTTATGCAGAACTTGAGGCAGATGAGTGGTGCAAGGTGCTGCAGATGGAGTGTCTTGGAACGCGAATTAATGACATTAGCCTTGGAGAGCCTGACCTGTTGGCATCTGGAGTAGAGAGGGAGCAGAGTGGTAGGTACATAAATGTTGACCTTTTAAAGCTTTAATTGCATTATTTTAAAGTCTTTTGGACTGTGCATGTGAATATCAGACATAAATTGCAAAATTGTTTTTCCAAGCCCTCCTTCCTGTTTTATGGGGCTTTTTTTTGTTTGTGGGGTTTTTTTTTTTGACTTTTTCTACCAGAGATAATAAGTAAGGTACCTAGGATTATCTTGGAATTGCATTTTTCTTTCTTGGACAAATTAGCTGCTCTTGGATATGGGGACTATCTTTTGGTGTGTGTTTTCTTGTGTGATGTCTGTACAACAGTTTCAGTCTGTGACTGAGGCTCTTTGGCAACACGGTAAAGCAAATAATAAAACAGTAGTAATTGCATGCAAAACCTCAGCCCATGGCTATTTCACTTTCCTATGCAAATTAACTAATTAGATACACAAATGCAATTGCAATTTATTTATTCATGTACACAATTTTATTCATGGTTTGAAAATATGATGGTGCAGTTCTCTTTGGTATCCGAATGCATGCACGAACTTTTGATGCCCTTTGAGTGCAGCATTCTGACTGCCCTGAACATGGAGTTTACTGAGTTATTAGATGGAATTGAGTCTTTGTTTCTGAATTAATTGTTCAAAGTGGAAATAAGATCTTGTAATAGAGGTGGAAAATAGGAAATTCCTTTAATGACTTGTACATTTAAAGGGCAGGGATTTTAGACTAACCTTTTGTTTTTCTCCCAGAGAGATTCAATGTGTATTTGATGCCATCCCCTAATTTAGATGTGCATGGGGAATGTACCTTGCAGATAACATTTGAGAATATCTGTCTTTGGGACATCCAGAATCCCAGAGTAAAACTCATCTCTTGGCCATTAAGTGCCCTCCGACGCTACGGGCGGGACCCATCTTGGTTCACGTTTGAAGCAGGGAGGTAGGTGTGTGTGTTCCCATATTGCATTGCTTTCCTCAGTGGTGCTGGGTGGTGCTGTGGACCACTTCTGAACATTGTTGAGGGACATCAGAGCTTATCTTCAGGTAGAGGCTAGTCTGTATCCTCTGCTAAAAAAAAATAAATATTGAAACAAATATAAAAACAAATAAAACCCCCTCTTAATCCCAGGTTGCAGCTTGAAGGGAAGCAGTTGCCAAATAAAGTGCCTGAGGATGGGGGTGGGAGAGCTGTGGAACCCCAGGGGACTGCAGGGTGGAGGCTGGCAGCATTGTCCATTACTGTATGGGGTTGTTCTTAAATAAAGGGTTATATGAGCCAGAGAATTGGATGGACAGATCTGAGAAGAAGGGGCAAACATCATTCCAGAATTTGTATAACATGGGCCTTTGGGCACAGAGTAATGGGTTCTGTACCAGGAGAAATAGAGTCTGAAGTTGAGAGTAGTGAGTGCCAAGTTGTTTCCCAAAAGCAAACCAAAAAACGGAGAAGGCACTCCTGTTTTCCTTTGATTATATTCCTGGTTTCCATCTATTTGACAAATGGATTTATAAGAAATTTGAATGCAATTCCTTGTTTTAGAGATGTTGTTCTGTATTGTTTCCTGCAGCTCAGTCTTAATGAGCTGAAGTCTTTGTGTGGCTGAAGTTGGAACACTTATTTATTGAACTAAACTATCAAATCCTTTCTGAGGGATATGGATGCATTATTTTAGATAAGCACATTAAAGAATCACAATAGTAAAAGAGAAACAGATCATACAATTAACTTCTCTGGAAAGGGAAGAGGCATTTAAATTTCTGTCCTCCATATTACTGCAGAATTTAGTCCTCTAGGAGGGGGGAAAAGAATACATTTTTATTTAATTGATCATGCATTAGCCATGATAAAACAATGCGATTGGGGTGCTGAGGGTATGTATTTGTTTCAAGTGGAAGACAAAACTCTGCAAAAACTCATTACAGGCAGTGTTAAAAGTCTGAAGAGGGAAGACAGACTAATCCTACCTGGCACAGATTCTAGATAGAGTCTAAATATTAAAAATCTGGGTCTTGCACAAGAACTCTCCAGAGCTTAAGCACTTCTGATAGATCAGAGGTACTTCACTGAGCCCCTGCTTGGAAGAGCAATACAAATACGGGCTACAATAGGAAGATTGGACTGGGGGTGGTAAGACCCTGTCATGGTTTAACCCCAGCTGGCAACTAAGCACCACGCAGCTGCCCACTCACTCTCCCTGCCCCCACCCCATCCCAGTGGGATGGGAGAGAGAATTGGAGGAAAAAAAGGTAAACCTCATGGGTTGAGATAGACAATTTAATAAAAAAGCCAAGGAAAATAATAATAACAACAATAACAACAATAATAATAACGATAAAAGAATACACAAAACAAGTAATGCACGATGCAATTGCTCATCACCCACTGCCCAGCTCATCCCCAAGCAGCGATTGCTGCCCCCGGCCAACTCCCCCCAGTTTCTATACTGAGCGTGGTGCTGTATGGTCTGGAATAGCCCTTGGGCCAGTTGGGGCTAGCTGTCCTGGCTGTGCCCCTTCCCAGCTTCTTGTGGCCCTGGCAGAGCAGGGGAAGCTGAAAAGTCCTTGACTGGTGCAAGCACCGTTCAGCGACAACTAAAACATCCCTGTGTTATCAACATTCTTCTCATATTAAACCCAAACCACAGCACTATGCCAGCTACTAGGAAGAAAATTAACTCTATCCCAGCGGAGACAAGCTCATATGCAAAGACTTTTAGGTAACTTCCTTCCATATTTCAACAACCTTTGTTTTCTTACTGCCTGTACGATAGCACTTTTAGAGCAGCGTGGTAAAGTTTTGCTTGCTCATGGTGATCTGTAAACTTAAATCTCACATTTGGATCCCGTCTGTTCTTGCTTCGGCAGGATGTGTGACACAGGAGAAGGACTATTCATCTTTCAGACCAGAGATGGGGAAGCAATCTATCAGAAGGTTCACTCGGCTGCTTTGGCCATAGCAGAACAACACGAGCGCTTGTTGCAGAGTGTGAAAAATTCAATGGTACGGCTGCTTGTTATGTTTGTTATTTCGCACTGGGCACCAATGAACAATATGTTTCTTCACTGTGATTTTAAGTTTTGATTCACAGATAGTGAGCAGCCTGATTATTGCTTTTATTAAATTCTGCTTGATTTTAATATTTAGGGCAGTACATATAACTGGGGTTGCTTTTCAAGAATCAAAACAACAGGGAACCCTACAGTCCTTGATTTTTGTGCTTGCAAAGCTATCAGTAAGTGTGAATTAATACAGAGATGATAAGCTCCTGTCAGTGCACATTCTCATTAGGTTCCTTCGATTAATCAGCATCATGAGTTTGTTTGGAAGCATTTCTCATCAATCTATTTGCAAAATGTTGTGGCTCATGCTCAGTTTTCCATTTGCTAATTGATGTCTGCACTCCAAGGATGATTTGGAAAGTCATATGGTCCAGATTAAACTATGGGGGAGGACTAGATGTTTGTCTGATCTCTCAGTGGATGTCTGTTTTCCACGAGTGCTTTTTGTGTCTAAAAGTTGTTTCATGACACACATGACTGGTAGGAAATATAGGAGTGTAAGGCACAAAACTAGCCTGCAGATTGAGAACAGACAGTGTGCCATCTCCAGAAGCGTTATGTCTAAGGAAGGCAGTCTCATGGCGCTTGCACCTAATGCGTTTCAGGTTGTTATTAACTTTAATTTTTTTTTTTTCATGGAGCCTATAGTGTGAAAAGACATGTTCTGCTTATCCCATATCACAATTGGTCTCTATGCCACAAGACTCACAGGTTGACTTTGACAGCAAAATTAGTATCCTGAAGATAACGGGCTTTCTGGAATGTATGAAATGCCCAGAATGGACAACTGTGGAAGAGCCTGGCTATAAACACCACCTCTATTCCAAGCAGTAGTATTGGTTTATATAATCTGCAATAGGACTTACGTCTTTCTCTTCTTGTAAACATAAGCGCTGCTGTTATCCACATCCATGTCCAATCCTTTCAGTAATTCTAGTAGCATCTTGGTTTCAGGGATAAATTGTAGTGATGAATTATCCCAGTATTAGCTGGATGACCCAGCTGGGATGAAACAAGAAAATGCCTTTACTACTTGTGGAAACTTAAGAAAAGATGAGAGTGGATGTTGAGGAAATGGGGAAGGGAACAAATTGTCTTAAGTACTTATATTTCTTTTGTTCTCCGTCTTTCTTGGACTTGAGACAGAATGGAAGTTATTTCTCTTAATAACAGTCCAATGAAGAGGAGCAAATGAGGAGAGGAGGAGCAATAGGAAACTCCGAGTTTCCTGACCAACCTTATGGACTGGATAACTGATTGCTTCAGCCAGGCACACAGCCAAATGGGTATTTCTGTTGTTTGTAGAGCGGGTGGGGTAACTGAATGGGAAAGCAAGGAAAATTCAAGTCTATTTGTAGGTGATGTGTGTCATGCGGTGTCTTTACTTTCAACAGCAAAGAGACTAGTTAGCGATATATATATATATATATGTATGCATGTATTTCACACTATGTAGAGCCTGATATACTGGTTTTCAGTTGATACTACTCTGTTAACTTCTGGCTGGGGTCGTTGCCATGTGGTCACTTCTGTAAAGCCCATGGGAGAGCACTGTGGCTGTGAGGATGAAGTACTAACTTGGAGCCTTTCTGCTGACAGCCTCCGCCCTGTGTCCATTTAGACCATGTGCTTTTCCCAACACTTCCAGATTCACTAGGAAGAGCTTGGCACTTTGCTTGCTTGCTTTCAAAAACATTAGAATTAGAAGGTGAACTATGCAGCCAGCTGCACTGGTATTTTTCCCTTTCCCAGTAAAGTACCATCTAACACCATCTTTGCTGGTTTTGATTTTTGTTTAAAACAAAAATCTTCATAATTCTAATTAGCGAAGGGAGTTGTTGCTCAAAAATATCCAAAATTATCTAAGTTGAGACAGATGGGTAGGTGATACAAGTACTCAACAGTAACTAAATTAAGCAGATTAAAATTAACCTAGGCTAAGTCAACATAACTGGCTAACATTTGTAGCCCACCAGGATCAGAAGAGATTGAGTAACCTGTTGAGAGCACAACTTTTTCAAAAAACAGAGATAATTTCAGTAACAATAGTGAATGGGCTTTTCATATTTGGTGGTTTTATATTTATGTAATAACATCTTTAATAGATGATGTCTGGTGCTGTGCTGTAAAATTTCCATCTTAGAAGTGCCAATAGACTCAACAGATGCACAGTTACTGTAGATTTCAATAGAGAGCAGCTGCACAACCTCTAAAAGCTTTTTCATGAACACTGTCCAACCACAACCCCTACATTTAATTTTGTAGACCCTAGAGCGCTAAGCAGGGGATAGGAACACATTCCTGGCGAACCGAAAATCTTGTAATGTAGTAGCGGAATATAGTTGTTTCAGATGAGCCCATACACCCCTGAATACGAGTTTCCCAAGTCTGTTGTAGAAACGTTGTCTCGTTCCAAAATAGTAAGACTTGGTGTGTTCTCTGGGGTTCAAGGATAGTCAGATTTAGCAGTTCAGGCAGAGAATTGTTATATCAGTGTAGAACTCATGTGGCTTATTTTGCTGATGACAGAATATTCGTAAAGTACATCTTTGTTTGGATTGATTGATTTCCCCTGTATTATTCTTCTGCTTTTGAACGTTTCAACAAGGAGTTCATTTTAGATGATTGCGCTTCATGCTCGGCTGTCTATACTGTTTCTGTCTCCAAGAATTATTTACCCCGTGTGAATTTTTGTATTATTGAAGCTTGAGCTACAGAAAGGGTAAATAAAAGTAGAAAGTAGGAGATACTGATGGTGAGAAATTAAGTCTGCACTGAATATCTTCTGTTTGCTCCTCTAATCCTGACCACCGCTACATCAGTGATGTGATTATCCAAGACCGAGGCGAAGATGGTATTAAACTACCTGAGGGCTCCTGGAGCCTGTGCGAAAAAAAAAATAGAAAAGGAGTTGAATGTCCCATGCTGATGGAGTGAAATAAAGCTGCCAAGTTCTGCTGAGAACGTGGGCTATAATGTGTCTGTCACCTCCCTAGCAGCCGCTCTCTTTATATTACAGTATGTTGGTTCCGTTTGTGACTATAACTGGCTCTGGCTCTTGCAATGGGTGTCGAAAATGGATGCGATAGCGGTTCCTCAGCTGGGAACCTCACCCTGACACTTTCTGTTGATGTGCTGTTGCTTTCTGGCGAGGTCTGAGCATATGCTGACCAGAGTCTGTGACGCTTTCACAAGTGGGTTTCATTTATTTACCGTTTCAGTGACTTCAAAGATCTCTCCCTTTTCTCTTTTAACGGGAAGGAAGAGCTGGCTTTGCTTAGCAGTGCATGAAGCCATTCTGGTCATTTAGTAACTCGTCTCATCCAACTGTTTCTTTCCTTTCCCTTTTGCATTGCCAGACAATGGAAAGAAAATATCTGCTCAAGTTATATTTTCATGAGTACTTGGTTGCCATGAAAACTGACAGTAGTAGTGCTGAGACTTGACTGCTGTCATTTATGCCTGCTCTCAGTTCAGGTTGCTTTAAAAAAAGACATTACAACTTGACATCTCGCTAAAGTAATAACCATGAACTTACCAGTTTTGGCAGTTAAAGCTCAGTGCTTTACAGAAAGATATTATCAGCCAGTTCACCAGCAGCCTTCCCTGACTCTTATCCCCTTCTCAGCACACTCAAGTGTGCACTTTGCACCAGACCCATCTGACGCACGAGTGCATCTGTCCTGGCTGGAGCCTGCTGTTACCTCTGGCCATTTCACAGAGCTTCACAATTAAGAGTGGTCATGGTGCTCAGTAACTTTTGAAATAAGAGAAGAATATTGAATATTAGTGTCAAAACAGCAGCGATATGTTACTGCCCTCTACTTTCTGAAGTCGCTTTTATTAGTTTACCATTCTGTAGTTTTGCTGTAATGACTTTAGCAAATGTTTCTTAAGCAATTATCATTCTAATTGATTTTGATTGATTACATGAATTTGCTACACTGGGCAGAAAATTCCCTCAAAAACAGAGTGAGCAATCTTTGCAAAGCAAAACATCGTGGGGCAATCTTCTCCAATTGGGTTTACTTAGTGCAAGCTGTTCTGCAAAATCTTTGAAAATTGCATTGTCCAGCCTGAGGAAACCAACCAAGCCTACAAATCTTACATCATCTTTCTTTTCTTTCCTTTTGGAGCCACGTTCACAGCTAGCTTGAGAGACTGTTGGGGGGTGGGGGTTTTTTTGTTTGCTTTTTGGTTGGTTGTTTTGGTGTTTTTTTGTTTGGTTTTGGTTTGTTTTTTAGCAGACAGTGGTTTTGCCTCTAAAGCAAGTTTTGCTGATTGTTAAGGTGGGATCCAAGAAAGAAAAGACTTAATCTTTCCTCCCTGAGCCCCCAAGACTTCTGGGAACCAACTGCACCCTGTGTTTGACCCAGAGCCGTGCTTTGGCCCAGCAAACTGCCTTGGTATCGCTCTGTTCATCTCTCATCCCGGCGCCAAGAGCTGGCACAGCAGCTCCCAGCTGCTCTCAGCACTGCCTGCTGATGGCTGCCAGTGCTGTTTCTCCATCCCCTTCCTCTGTGGATCTCTCGGAGCCACTGGAGCTATGGGGTGGCTTTGTGTTGTCCCCTCACCACTTCTCACATCTTTGCTGCTTCTTTGGTTTGAGCGTGACTTCACATAACTTGACCCCTGCCACGTGTGCGGGGAGCTGCATGTGAACTGCCCAGGGGATCCTGATCTCCTTTCAGGTTTCGGCATTCTCCTTCTCCCTTGGGCAGAAGAGGGTGAGAGGCTGCGGATTAGGGGCCCTCCAGTTAACACGTTATTTGTTGTATTAATGATATGTGGAGTCGCACGTCCCACCTGGCACTCGGCTCGCAGCCTTTGCTCATGCGTGTTCCAGCATATCAATCCTAGCTGTTTTCGACCTGCTTACGGTGCTGGGTGCTTCTGTGGCATAAAGCCAGGTCATTATCAAGTTATTCCTACCCTTTCTGTTGCCACAGAGATACAGTAGGTTAATTGTGAGAATGAAATCAATCATCATTAAAGCTGCCTTTGCTCACAGTCTGGGGTGCTTTGATGAAACATTCTGTATTCAGGACATAAAAATACTAATTCTTATCTCCAGCTATGGGTTTTTTAATTTTTTTCCCTGCTGATTGAGTTCAGGATGGGCACCCCTTCTAGCCCTTTTCTGTGTCTTTATCTAATCTTTCTCTAGCTGTGTCTCTTTTTTTTTTTTCCTCTCGAGATAGCCTATTGCTTTTTCGCACTCCTGACAGCTGAACTGTTGCTCGAACTGCCTTAGCTTGCTGTCCAACTCACCAATAAATGGAGCCACCAAAAAAAAGTATCTCCAGCCGGGAAATGCCATCCTCACAATGCTCTGCTGATTTTTATTCCCAGTAAAAGATCCATCGTTGTTTGTTTCCATGGTGCCGAGATGCTGTGTGGTGACGCTGGAAAGGGTGTCAGGGCTTTAGTGAAGGAGCTGTAATAAATACGCTGTGCCACGTAGGTGGAACCTTGCAGTGATTCACAGCCAACTGATGTGGAGGTGGGTGTTTTAAGGCAGGAGTTGATCTGGGTTTGGTTTGGTTTTGTTTTACCTTCACCTCACAGGCACGGTGTCCACCCTACAGAGAGGAGGTTGACTGTAGATGGCACCTCTAAATAACTTGGAAATAGGTCTCTTCGGATACAGCCAGCCCTCATCTCTTTTCTGTGCTTGCTTTGCCTGTTTGGTTTTGCTCCAAAATATACAGATCTTCTTGTAAAAGGTTATTTCACCTCAGGTTTTGTGAAACTAAAACGTAAAAGGTTGCTTTTCTGTAAAAAAAAATCTTTATGAATTAGAAAAGTCAAGTGGAGTCTCAGTATGTTTGAACTGACGTTTTCCTGAGCTTTGGGAGGAGAATTTCAGCTGTACTGTGAAGCTTATGATAAAATCCAATTATTTTAATCAGTTTGCACATACATCTTATTAAATTCATGGAAAAAAATGCCTTAAAGTAGTCAGTTCTCATATATTTTTTGTGTTGAGTACAGTATAACAAGGGGCTGCGATTATATAAGAAAATATA
Organism: Egretta garzetta; assembly: GCF_000687185.1. NCBI lineage: Eukaryota > Metazoa > Chordata > Aves > Pelecaniformes > Ardeidae > Egretta > Egretta garzetta. The sequence continues at coordinate 1,731,892 of NW_009260622.1, read as the reverse complement.
GCTGAAGTCCCTGTATGGAGGGGGACATGTGAGATGGGGCTTCCAGCAATGCACGCCAGCCCACGTGCTCTCCTCTTAGCATACCTGGATGTGCTATTTGTTCAAGGAATTTAGCTGCAGTTGTCTCCTGTCTTGAACTCCTGTGCCATCCAGCTGGCACATTCCTCAGCTGTAGAAGATGCAATGTGAATAGAAAATGATTCAAAACTTGTCCTCACCCATGTGAAACATCTCCAGTCAGGTTCTCGATGTGGTGGGGCTGTATTTAGCTTTGGGAAGTTGCCTAGTTGGGAAGACCTTCGGATGGGTTTGCTGCTAAAGGGGAAGCATACTGGTCGCTTCCCTGTCTTCCACTGATCCCTGGTTTCTGTTTCAGCTGCTTGAGTTAAAACTCCCCTCAGGGGAAGCAGTGCTAGCCCAGGACCAGGGGAGCACCAAGGTGAGCTTTGGTGTGCAACAGCAGCGTGGCCTCCTAACCCAGGTGGTGTGTGCCCGTGGAGACTAACCCCTGGGTTAGTTGCCTCTGCT
>NW_009260622.1:1723906-1731201 GCF_000687185.1 Egretta garzetta | reverse complement strand
TGTAGGGTGGGCAGAGGGAGGGAGGGAGAGGCTGTGCTGGCAATGTCTTTAGCATGACCAGTGCCTGCAAGGACGTCTATTCTCGGCGGGTTTGCAATGAACATGACTGTCTCCTTCACATCAGTTTACTGCTTTGCAGCTTCAGATGAAAATGAGCGAGCGAGCCGTGTCCCTCAGCACCATGGTGCCCTTGCCCCGCAGTGCCTACTGGCAGCACATCACGCGACAGCACAGCACTGGCCAGCTCTACGGTCTGCAAGGTAAGGGGCTGGGGCAGAAAGAGTCAATGCACAAACCAGATCACGACGTTGTTGAGTCATTTCAGTATCTGCCCATCTCTCTGAAGGCTGACTTTCGGTCTAAGCCAGCTGCCACTGCTGTCTGTTTGATGGAGTGAAGGGCACATCCCACCTTCAGATGGACAACTTGGCAGAAGGGTTGTCATCAGGAGGTGCTCTTCTTACTTCCCATTGGAGAGGGAGCCTGCATTTGACAAGTTTTCTAACCATTTTTAGGTAAATAATGAGAAATTCCTGTTGCAGGATGGCCAGATCAAGGCTGCCCAATCCTTTCTGCTGCCAAACTCTTTTAATGGCACCTGATTTTTTTTGCCAGACTTATAACCATTTGGCTCCCCTCTCCTTTGGATGGCTGCCTCGTGCCAAGAATGATGCAGTCTTCATTATTCATTTTGTGTACTTGCTAACATTCAACCTAAACAACTGCACCCTCAAAAACAGCTGAATGGGGGAAAGTAAAAAGAAATGGCTGCAATAAGCAGTTCTAGAAAACTGTTGCTTGAGCAGCTGCAGCGCTGCCACCGTGCATCACAGTGTGGCCTGAAGATGGGCAGATGCCTTCCCCCAAATCCCCTCCTTGCTGTCAGCCAAGGGGCCGCACAGCTCAGTCCCCTCCTGCCTGAAAACCTCCCAGGCTGCTGAGAGGGAGGAATCGTTCCCCAGGGAGGTCTCTGCACCCAGTTGTCCCTCCGTGGTCACCAAGGGACATCTAGTGGTTACTGAGCGGTCACCAAGGGACATCTAGTGGTCACCAAGGGACATCTAGTGGTTACTGAGCACACGGATGGGGAGATGGAAAGGAAGCCCAGGGCACCTGCAGGACGGATGGCTACCAGGGGCTTCAAGGGAGGGCTGATGTGTGAGCTGTCTCTGCCTGCGTATTTCAGAGCGTGTCTCAACACTGAACTTCAGTCTCCTGAGATAAAGTGAGAATTGCAGCGCTTGCCGCATGTGGTTGTTGCTTTGCGCCACTTTCCCCAGAGGCACCTCTGGAGTAGGAGCTGCAGCTGCTCAGTACCTTGGTCCAATGTCAGCATCTGGTAGTCATGTGTGTTTTTAGAGTTAAACAAACAAAAAAAAAGCCCATTTGTATTTCCAAAACCAGTCTTCCACTCTAAGCTACATGGATTGGCTGAGTTAGTGTTTGTACAGAAGCTGGTATCGATGAGCTGTGAAGTCAGGATCAGGGCATTACTGAGAAAAGCCAGCGGAAAACAGACCAAACACTTAACAGAAGGGGGATAGCCTGGAGTTTTGAATGGAAGGAGGCAATACCTGCCATAACTTTATTTTCACAACACATGGAACAAAGGCTGAGCTTAATTAAATGTCTGGATGATAAAGATGGACTGAAGCAGTTTCCCTCCCCTGCAGGGGCATTAGGGTCACCAGGATGTGGGCAGTTTCTCTGTCATGCCTGAAGGCTGGGGCTGGCGTGTGCTGCTCCAAGGGGCAGCCCTGCTCCTGGTGCCTCGTCCTGCTGCAAAAAACCCACAGGGAAACCTGTGTTTAGCAGAAAACCTCAGGAGCTAGCAGGGCTTGCTAGTACTAACATGGAGTTATCATTTACCAACAGCAAGCATTCAGAAATCACTAGACAGATATGTTAAAACATCCTGGACTGGAAAAGTTTTGCAGTCTTTTTGTTTGTTTGTTTGTTTCTTTCTTTTTTTCTTCCCCTCGGATATTAGGAGTTTCTCAAGGAATAACGCATGAGATATTTATTTTACTTTTTTTGATAATGCTGGAAACTGTAAGGCTAGCAGCTCCACAACATGACATATCACAAGGTGTGATTAAAAATTACAAGCTCTGGCAGCCCTGACATAGATTGCCGCATTCCATTCTGTGCCTCTGATTTTCAGCAAAAGCTACTTTTTTTCCTTTTTTCCTTTTTTCAACACTAGAGGGGGCAGGCAGCACATAAAAAGCCCCAGCTAAACCCGGCAAATGTTCCAGAGGAGGAATGAATGATAAAAGCAGCACTTAGATGCCTGTTTAAATTTGTTCAATAAATTAGGGCATGGGAAGGTGACCTGCTGGTGGCAGCCTGTGGCACACCAGAACCAGGCTGCTCGCAGCTCTCTGACACAGCCAGTGGATTGGGCTCGCTGGGCCTTCTTTCAACACTAGAGGGGGCAGGCAGCACATAAAAAGCCCCAGCTAAACCCGGCAAATGTTCCAGAGGAGGAATGAATGATAAAAGCAGCACTTAGATGCCTGTTTAAATTTGTTCAATAAATTAGGGCATGGGAAGGTGACCTGCTGGTGGCAGCCTGTGGCACACCAGAACCAGGCTGCTCGCAGCTCTCTGACACAGCCAGTGGATTGGGCTCGCTGTGCCTTACTATAGAGTCCTTTATTAAGCCAATAATTCAGCATTGAGCTGACACAAGATAAATAGACTATATGGGTACAAACCACTTGTTTTATATTTAGAAAAATAGCTGGCTTGTTAAACTGGAAAAAAAAAAAAAGCCACCTAGGAGATTATTGCCATGAGGATGGAGTAAAAGTCTTTGAAAAATAAGCCAGCCATGCAGCATTGTAATTAGGAAAGACACTGGAGTCCTTGTCTCGTTCATCAGTCAGGGCTACTTCAGTGGTACCCCAGGCACCTTGAATTAGATTAGGTTGCCAAAATCTTGAAATGCTTCAATTACTAATGGAAAAAGAAATACGAAATAAATACTGAGTTGTATAATTCTGTATGTGTGAAGCAGCATTTCACTCACTGAATGGTAGAGGCGTCTGAGACCTTGTAGGCAAAAACTTTCTTCCACCATAGTTGGAATTTATGGTTTCTGAATTGACTCTTTTCCCCTTTCCTTATGTACAGAAAAGAACTGATGCTAATATTGTGAGCTAAAGTGCATTTTTCATTTAAAATGCTGTCAGAACTTTAAAAAAAATTAATTTGCTTTATACAACTCTCTGTTCTGAAGGGACTGGGAAATAAAATGAGTGGAGATGTTTCTGAGATGGAGCAGCAGATTAAGCAGGGATAGGTTTAATTAAAAGGCTGTGATCTGTAGTTCACCTAGTCCTTTATAAAATGCTGAATAAGGTGCCTATGTCTTACTGAGTGTTGTTCTGTTTTTTGCATCTGACTCGGCAAAGATGTTTCTAGCCCAGTGAAGCTCCATCGCACAGACACTTTTCCAACCTACAGGTCAGACCATCGATAAAAGACTGTAAAGAACTTTACAAACTCTTTGTCTTCTGACAAACTGCCCCGGTGGATGACGGTGATGATGATAAGCAAGGATGGAAACCCAGAAGAGTTCAGGTTGGATGAAAAATTCTTGTAATACAAAGTTTTTTTTAAACTTTGGCAAAAGTTAAAACTATTCTGTAGATATCGGGGAGGGGAACAAAACCAACAAACCCTCCAGTATTTCTTTTATATCTCACAGCTGGACAGAGAAGAAATCACTCCCTAAATATTTCCAAATGTTTTTTGTATGATAGGTATGTTGTAAATATATGAGACTTTCCTGTTGTAGCGTGGTTCCATTTTGTCTATTACAGCTGTGTGTTCACTGATGTCAGCTCTGTCACCCTTGTTTATTGTAATGCTTATCTTTAGTTATTTACATTATTGTTCAGCCTAATCCTTGCCCTTTGAAATGGTGGCCAGTTTTAAGCAGCTATTGGATACAATTTTTCCTGTTTGAAGCCTGATGAAGACTTGATTGATTTCTTTTAAAAGCACCCTCTCTATCTTCTATTTCCTGTATTTATTTCCATCTCTGTAAATGTTTAAAATAAAAAAAAAAAAAAAGTCCCACTTACTTTGTGTTACAGTGCTTTTTGTTGTCACTGTTGGCACCAGGAACAGAGCTGTTGTGGAGCCACGAGGGCACTAGAAGGAAGGATGGAGGGGGACGGTGGTTTGCTTTGGGTGCCCCTTCCCCATCTGAAGCCACACAACCACTCGTCGGGTGTCCTAGTGAAACAGAGTAGTAGATTCAACAGGAATCCCACAATGCCACAAGCCACTTTATGGCAGAAAGCCGATTTTTCTGGTTTATGACAGCATCCATGTTAGGCACTACTTTCGTAGATTGGCACCAGCATCTTAATTTAACAGCAAACAGACTTCTCAAAAATACTACTATTTTCTACTGTGTGCTATGCCAAATGGTCAGAAGTGTGTAACAGCTGGAGATAGAAAGCTGTGATTAGCCTGAATGCAAGCAAAGCACTGCGCTTGGCGAGGTGTAGTTAAATCGTTTTGTTAACAAGCTCTGACTAAGAATGCCTCGTCAGGTCACCAGTCAGACTGGTCGCCTCTAGCCATCTCATTCCTCCGCACCTAAAAAGCTTATTTTGATTGCAATATTGGAGAATCTGGTCTCTGCGTATTTTTGGTTGAAAAAATATGGGATACAATTCTAATGATAATTGCATTTGTCTAGGTATGTATAATGTTAGCAACTAATTTTTCAGCAGATATCCTGGAAGAAAAGTAAAAGAGTGCAATGGCCAGAGTAGGTTTGTAGAGAATGAGCTACATTTGTTCATGGTTGTAGAGAATGAGTTATCACAGGCTAATTTTCTCATATGACCGAGGTAATGGTCTTATGGTTTGAGCAAAAATAGCAAATATCTTAAGCTGGGCTTTTAATTTTGAAGACGAAGTTTCAAAGCAGACTGGGAGGACATGATGTTGATCATGACCCACATGACGACTAAAAGTAGATTTCAAACCCATACACGTAGTTACAGTGAGCTGTACTCAGAGCTGCTGTCAGTGCCTAGTGCTGGAGGAGGGTATCCAGGGTGGCGTGCGGTTCTGTCTCTGGTTCCAGTCCTGGTTAATCACTTCAACGGAGCAGTAGGGAGTGTGCTTGTTAAAACTGCAGATCTATAAAATGGGAAGGAAGGACATGGGAATACAAGATTAGAATACAAAATGATCTGGACATATTGAAGAAATTCAATAGGGACAAGTGCTTCTAAGCAAGGCTAATTGACTACACAAACACATAATGGGAAGAGAAGCAAGACAGCAGCCCTTTTAGTAAGGGATGTAAGGGTTATAGCAGATTACAAGTGGAACATGAGGCAACAAGGCCGTGTTGCTGCAAAACAACTAAATGTCATAAGGGAATGTAAAAACATTTAGCTCTCGGGACAGCTGAAGTAATTCTTCCACTCTGCTTAAGGCTGGCAGGGTCTCAGCTGCAGTCCCCTATGGTGGCCGGTCCAAGCTGACGTGCTCAGCTACTGCAAATCACTGTGTCCTGTTACCGCGCTGGCACGTTGGGATAATTCAGCTCTTGAACTGCCCTGTGTGCCGTGTAACATCTTTACCTTCCTTTATTAAGCAGACTTTGTCTCCAGGAATAAGGAAGGAGCAGATGTTTCCAAGTCAATTCAGCCTTTCTGTTTGCTACAGTGTCCTGAGGTAACCAGTCACTGCAGTAACCTAACTGCTTTGGCCTGAGGATCCATATATCAGTTTAACAAACGCATTATCGAGTGTGAAGTAGAATGCTGGGAAAATGTGAGATGTTGGGTTTGTACGTCCAAAAGGGTTGTACTAACAGAACTGGAGGGGGAGGGAGGCTTTCAGGGAAGCAAACCGACGAGTGTGGTGAAGGTAAATGCGTTTCTGGAGGAAAAAAAATCGATATGCCATCATTGTTTAAGGTACACCATAGTGCAAAGGTAAGCTTAATTTATTGTAAATAAGGATTATGTTCACTTTATTTCAAAGCTGAACTGCTAACATAAATAAGTGATTGAAAGGCATGTTATGACTAATAGGTCTTTATCTTCCAGGTTTACTTCTGCTAATGTATTCCCTTTAGAGCTGACAGCATCTGTTGTTTTATCATGGATATGACAGTTCAGTAAATGCTTTTATTCACCTTTCACTCATGCAATGATTGATATAGTAACACTATCTGTGGTTGAACAGTCCAATTACAAAGACGACAAAAAAACCCCACTCTAACCGTGGCCTTTAAATGAAGGGTCATTAAATCAGCTAGCTCTGATATTATTCTTTCTAGTGAAACTGTCTGTGAAGGATGGAAAAAAGGCCTAAAAGTCACTTTGCTCTGAATTACTCTGTGTTTGTGACACAGTATCAAGAAGTTGCTTTGTTTTAATTTGTGATACCGACTGGACCGATGAAGTCTCTTAACTTTGCATCATTGCTGACTTGCTTAGCTGGCAAGGTCGTTAGCTGAAGGAAGCAAGAGGGTTTGCTATTCCTATAGTTACTGGCTTTATGGTGAGGGAAAGGTCTTCATTGTGTTTGGAGTTAGGTTGCTTAGACTGTACAGCAGACTGCGTATGTACGACACCAATATGGAGATCCCATCATGTGTGCCAGTTGGGTGCCAGCGGTACCTGATACGCCGGTGAAGAGAGATGCAGAATCAGAGTGGAAATCCTTCAGGTACCTGAGCTATGCTCTGTCTGAAGAGATGTACTTCAGAAAATGTGCTGCAAATCCAAAAATACGGTGTGGGGCTCAGGGTTACCATGGGATTCAAGGAACAGTGTGCAACAAATCCTTGAGAACTATTTTTCTCCAGCCTCTGCCCTACACACAGGCCCTCCAATTTAATAGGACTTCACAAGGGTTTTTTTGAGCTTGTCCATATGTAAAACAGAGGATAACAATTTTATGGACTAGTTTCAATTGCTCCACCAAATTCCAGCATGCCCGTTTGTAGCCATCAACCTTGTTCTTTCTCAAATGTCTGCAGATCTTCCTAGATAACTTTTTCAAAGGCAGAAAAGTGTTCTGCAAAGTCATCCAAATGAGCAGGTCTTTGGTGCTGTGTAACCTCTCCCATTCATACAGCTCTAAGTAAAGCTGTGTGATCTCTCAGGCAGCTGCTCCTCAAAGACAGGACAGAAACGTTGTACCCTCTGGTCCCTTTCATCCCACAAAAGACCAGTGACCAATCTGCAAGCCATAATTGTGGAGATGGAAGAATATGTTTTTAGGGCTACAAGAAGAAGGAATCGGAA